>NC_084553.2:55758450-55763450 GCF_033978685.3 Nerophis lumbriciformis
GAGTCCATGAGTTTCTGGCACTGCTCAGGTGTTATGAGAGTCCAGGTTGCTCTGATAGTGGCCTTCAACTCTTCTGCGTTTTTGGGTCTGGCATTCTGCATCTTCCTTTTCACAATACCCCACAGATTTTCTATGGGGCTAAGGTCAGGGGAGTTGGCGGGCCAATTTAGAACAGAAATGCCATGGTCCGTAAACCAGGCACGGGTAGATTTTGCGCTGTGTGCAGGCGCCAAGTCCTGTTGGAACTTGAAATCTCCATCTCCATAGAGCAGGTCAGCAGCAGGAAGCATGAAGTGCTCTAAAACTTGCTGGTAGACGGCTGCGTTGACCCTGGATCTCAGGAAACAGAGTGGACCGACACCAGCAGATGACATGGCACCCCAAACTATCACTGATGGTGGAAACTTTACACTAGACTTCAGGCAACGTGGATCCTGTGCCTCTCCTGTCTTCCTCCAGACTCTGGGACCTCGATTTCCAAAGGAAATGCAAAATTTGCTTTCGTCAGAAAACATGACTTTGGACCACTCAGCAGCAGTCCAGCTCTTTTTTTCCTTAGCCCAGGTGAGACGCTTTGCGCGCTGTTTCTTGGTCAACAGTGGCTTGACACGAGGTATGCGGCAGTTGAAACCCATGTCTTTCAAGCGTCTCTTGGTGGTGGATCTTGAAGCACTGACTCCAGCAGCTGTCCACTCCTTCTGAATCTCCCCCACATTTTTGAATGGGTTTTTTTTCACAATCTTGACCAGGGCGCGGTGATCCCTATCGCTTGTACACTTTTTCTGACCACAGTTTTTCCTTCCCTTTGCCTCTCCATTAATGTGTTTGGACACAGAGCTCTGAGAACAGCCAGCCTCTTCAGCAATAACCTTTTGTGTCTTTCCCTCCTTGTGCAATGTGTCGATGGTTGCCTTTTGGACAGCTGTCAAATCTGAAGTCTTCCCCATGTTTGTGTAGGCTTCAGAACTGGACTGAGAGACCATTTAAAGCCCTTTGCAGGTGTTTTGAGTTAATCAGCTGATTAGTTTGTGGCACCAGGTGTCTTCAAAATTTAACCCTTACACAATATTCTATTTTTGTGACACACGGAATTTTGGATTTTCATTTGTTGCCACTTCAAATCATCAAAATTAAATGAAATAAACATTTGAATGCATCAGTCTGTGTGCAATGAATAAATATAATGTACAAGTTACACCTTTTTAATGCAATTACTGAAATAAATCAAGTTTTTCAAAATATTCTAATTTACTGGCTTTTACCTGTATGTACAAAACTCAAAAACAGTGCAGTTGGCACGCTGTGTAAATCGTAAATAAAAACAGAATACAATGATTTGCAAATCCTTTTCAACCTATACTCAATTGAATGGACTGCAAAGACAAGATACTTAACGTTCAAACTGGTAAATTGTTATTTTTTGCAAATTTTAGCTCATTAGGAATTTGATGCTGGCAACATGTTTAAAAAAAGCTGGCACAAGTGGCAAAAAAGACTGAGAAAGTTGAGGAAAGCTCATCAAACACTTATTTGGAACATCCCACAGGTGAACAGGCTAATTGGGAACAGGTGGGGGCCATGATTGGGTGTAAAAGCAAGGAATTTAGGGATTTCACCATCAACGGTCCGTAATATCATCAAACGGTTCAGAGAATCTGGAGGAAATCACTGCACGTAAGCGGCAAGGCCGAAAACCAACATTGAATGCCCGTAACCTTCGATCCCTCAGGCGGTACTGCATCAAAAACCGAAATCATCGTGTAAAGGATATCACCACGTGGGCTCAGGAACACTTCAGAAAACCACTTTCAGTAACTACAGTTTGTCGCTACATCTGTAAGTAAATCTGTAAGAAACGCAGCCGGCTCATCGAAGATGGACTGATGCAAAGTGGTCTGACGAGTCCACATTTCAAATTGTTTTTGGAAACTGTGGACGTCGTGTCCTCCGGAACAAAGGGGAAAATAACCGTCTGGACTGTTATAGGCACAAAATTGAAAAGCCAGCAGCTGTGATGGTATGGGGGTGTATTAGTGCCCAAGGCATGGGTAACTTACACATCTGTGAAGGCACCATTAATGCTGAAAAGTACAAACAGGTTTTGGAGCAACATATGTTGCCATCCTAGCAATGTCTTTTTCATGGACGCCCCTGTTTATTTCAGCAAGACAATGCCAAGCTACATTCTGCAAGTGTTACAACAGCGTGGCTTCTTAGTAAAAGAGTGCGGGTACTAGACTGGCCTGCCTGTAGTCCAGACCTGTCGCAAGAATGGGCAATAATTCCACCTGAAAAAGCTTCAAAAATTGGTCTTCTTAGTTCCCAAATGTTTACTGAATGTTGTTAAAAGGAAAGGCCATGTAACACAGTGGTAAAAATGCCCCTGTGCCAACTTTTTTGCAATGTGTTGCTGCCATTAAATTCTAAGTTAATGATTATTTGCAAAAAAAATATTTAGTTTCTCAGTTTGAATGTTAAGTATCTTGTCTTTGCAGTCTATTCAATTGAATATAAGTTGAAAAGGGCAAATAATTGTATTCTGTTTTTATTTACGAATTACACACCGTGCCAACTTCACTGGTTATGGGTTTTGTATTAGGTATAAAAATTATAATTAAACTTTTTCAAAACAGGTTGCAAGTTCCAAAAAGCTATTCTTGGCTGCTGATGTACGACTTACACGTGCAGGGTTGGTCTAAAAATTGTCTAAAAAATTTATTTCCAAAAATCACAAAAATGTTAATCAATCCAACAACAAAAATTGAGCTCACCCAACTTCATCCCAATCTTAGCTTTACAATACTCGGGATAGAAATACAAAGCAATTTACTGGAGGAAGGGGATTTGTATGGCCCCATTCGTCACGGTTTACCTGACACATGAAACATGACAAATTAGGGCGCACTATCCACTTCAGTTGATAGTTGGCTGTAGAGTGTTGAATATCTTAAAATGTGTTTTGTGCAAATTCCAAATTTTGCAACAGTTACTATGTAGAGTGGCACTTTCCATCATTTTCAACAGACGGCATTGCAAAATGATTGACCCCTCTTCTTCTCGCGCGAGATCCACCTAGGACAGTGGTCTTTAACCTTTATGGAGGTACAGAACCCCACCAGTTTCATATGCGGATTCACCGAACCCTTCTTTAGTGAAAAATAAAGTTTTTTTTTCAAATTCAAGACAAAGTTATATGTTTTTGGTAACACTTTAGTATGGGGAACATATTCTAAGTAACAAAGACTTAATTTAGAGTTGTTTGGACACTAGGGGAACATAATCTAAGTAACAAAGACTTAATTTAGAGTTATTTGGTTAGGGTTAGGGTTATAATAAGGCCATGCCGAATAAGGCATTAATAAGTGCTTAATTATGACTAGTTAAGAGCCAATATGTTACTAATTTGCATGTTAATAAGAAACTAATTAATAGTGAATATGTTCCCCATACTAAAGTGTTACCATGTTTTTTTACTGGCGCACACAATGAACCGTGCATGAACATCACCTTGTTCAAAGAACAAAACCAACACAGTGCATAAACTCACAACAAATTACACACCTGCAAATCAATGTGACTTCTGCTGTTGCCGTATCCGCAATACGCCGATAGGGAGAAGTTTTTATTTACACGATGAGTCGGGTGTGTCTTGACCATACTTGCCAACCTTGAGACCTCCAATTTCAGGGGGAGGGGGGAAGGAGTGGGCGTGGTCAGGGTGGGACGGGGACGTGGTTGGGGGCGTGGCTAAAAGGGGAGGAGTATATTTACAGCTAGAATTCACCAAGTCAAGTATTTCATATATATAGATATATATATATATATATATAAAATAAATACTTGAATTTCAGTGTTCATTTATTTACACATAACACTCATCTACTCATTGTTGAGTTAAGGGTTGAATTGTCCATCCTTGTTCTATTCTCTGTCACTATTTTTCGAACCATGCTGAACACCCTCTCTGATGATGCATTGCTGTGTGGCACGCACAAAAGTGCTTTCATCAAATGCACTAGATGGCAGTATTGTCCTGTTTAAGAGTGTCACAACGTTGCTGTTTACGGCAGACGAACTGCTTTACGGTATACAAAAACGTGACTGCTGCTGTTGTTGTGTGTTGTTGCCGTGCTGGGAGGACGTTAATAAAACTGCCTAACAATAAACCCACGTAAGAAACCAAGAACTCTCCCTCCATCATTCTACAGTTAGAACGTGATTGGGCAGGTATGCTGTTTATATTGTGGGTTAGCCTGAATTTCGGGAGATTTTCGGGAGAAAATTTGTCCCGGGAGGTTTTCGGGAGAGGCGCTGAATTTCGGGAGTCTCCCGGAAAATCCGGGAGAGTTGGCAAGTATGGTCTTGACCTCCGCCGAACCCCTGAGCCCGACTCACCGAACCCCTAGGGTTCGATCGAACCCAGGTTAAGAACCACTGACCTAGGAATAGAGCCATATGAATCCCTTCCCTACTGTAAGAGACATACAAATACAATACTAAAATAAAACACAAATTATTAAAAACAACAATATCAATAAAATAATAATATCAACAATAAATGTTCATTTTTTTTAATCCAAAAATGTATTCTTTCAATTTGCACAAAAATTTTAATATATTTTATTTTTTTAGGTGGACTCTCGAAAATTATGAATAGATTTTGGATTGTAGTGAATAGAATTTGTGATAAAATCGCTATAAAACGGATTATTTTTATTTCCATTATTTTCTGAAGGGAGGAAAAATGAGATGTTTGGCCGTATTGTGCTCGATTTCCGAGGCTTGAATGTTAAACTGTGAGCATTGTTTAGTTGTTTCTTGCCACAGATTTTGTTGTTGTGCACCCGGAGGAAAGAACCAATCTGGCGAAGACACGTAATCACAGTCATGTAGGGTCGCATCTCGCCTTTCTTAACATATTCCTCGTTTTGACTCCTTTTTTCCGATCGCCGGCCCGCGCCGTCATTTCCGAGGTGTCACTCGCGTTATTGACCCCGTGC
>NC_084553.2:55765950-55770950 GCF_033978685.3 Nerophis lumbriciformis
AGATAAATAAATTAAAAACATTTTCTTTTCTTGAATAAAAAAGAAAGTAAAACATTATAAAAACAGTTACATAGAAACTAATAATTGATGAAAATGAGTCAAATTAACTGTTAAAGGTTAGTACTATTAGTGGACCAGCAGCACGCACAATCATGTGTGCTTACGGACTGTATCCCTTGCAGACTGTATTGATATATAATGAAGGAACCAGAATATTAATAACAGAAAGAAACAACCCTTTTGTGTGAATGAGTGTAAATGGGGGAGGGATGTTGTTTGGTTTGGTGCACTAATTTTAAGTGTATCTTGTGTTTTTTATGTTGAATTAAAAAAAAATAATAATAAAAAAAAATAAACGATACCGATAATAAAAAAAACGATACCGATAATTTCCGATATTACATTTTAAAGCATTTATCGGCCGATATATATACACACAAACAATCACATTTATACAATTTTTTTATATACACACATACTGTATAAACATATATACAAACATTTATACATATGTATGTATTTACACACACTATACTGTATATACATTTACACACATATATATATATATACACTATATATATATACACACACACACACAAACACATTTATATATACATACACACACAATTTATATACACACACACTATATATGCAAAACCCAAAACCAGTTAAGTTGGCAGGTTGTGTAAATCGTAAATAAAAACTGAATACAATGATTTGCAAATCCTTTTCAACTTATATTCAATTGAATAGACTGCAAAGACAAGATATTTAATGTTCCAACTGAGAACATTATTATTTTTTTTGCCAATAATCATTAACTTAGAATTTAATGGCAGCAACACATTGCAAAAAAGTTCGCACAGGGGCATGTTTACCACTGTGTTACATGGCCTTTCTTTTTAACAACGTTTGGGAACTGAGGAGACCAATTTTTGAAGCTTTTCAGGTGGAATTATTTCCCATTCTTGCTTGATGTACAGTTTAAGTTGTTTAACAGTCCGGGGGTCTCTGTCGTGATATTTTAGATTGCATAATGCGCCACACATTTTCAATGGGAGACATGTCTGGACTACAGGCAGGCCAGTCTAGTACCCGCACTCTTTTACTATGAAGCCACGCTGTTACAACACGTGGCTTGGTATTGTCTTGCTGAAATAAGCAGGGGCGTCCATGATAACGTTGCTTGGTTGGCAACATATGTTGCTCCGAAACCTGTGTGTAGCTTTCAGCATTAATGGTGTCTTCACAGATGTGTAAGTTACCCATGCCTTGGGCACTAATACACCCCCATACCATCACAGATGCTGGCTTTTGAACTTTGTGCCTATAACAATCCGGATCGTTCTTTTCCTCTTTGGTCCAGAGGACACGATGTCCAGTTTCCAAAACCAATTTGAAATGTGAACTCGTGAGACCACAGAACACTTTTCCACATTGCATTAGTCCATCTTAGATGAGCTCGGGCCCAGCAAAGCCAGCGGCGTTTCTGGGTGTTGTTGATAAATGGCTTTCATTTTGCATAGTAGAGTTTTAACTTGCACTTACAGATGTAGCGACAAACTGTAGTTACGGACAGTGGTTTTCTGAAGTGTTCATGAGTCCATGTGGTGATATCCTTTACCCACTGATGTCGCTTTTTGATGCAGTACCGCCTGAGGGATCGAAGGTCCGTAATATCATCGCTTACGTGCAGTGCTTTCTATAGATTCTCTGAACCTTTTGATAATATCATGGACCGTAGATGGTGAAATACCTAAATCCCTTGATACAGCCCGTTGAGAAATGTTGTTCTTAAACTGTTCATCAATGTAAACGAAAAAGTGGTACCATTATTTTTACAGTAAAAAAATGTTTTGTTGTTGGCCAAATTGCCAATATTTGCAACAAAAGAAAATTCCACAGATTTCCAACCCCAAAAACATATTTGCAGACAAAAAACGTTTTGTAACCAAAATACAAGTTGTAACCAAAAGATTATTTGCAATCAAAATTTAAAAAAAAATACATATATACATACATATATACACACACACACACACACACACATATATACAGGTAAAAGCCAGTAAATTAGAATATTTTGAAAAACTTGATTTATTTCAGTAATTGCATTCAAAAGGTGTAACTTGTACATTATATTTATTCATTGCACACAGACTGATGCATTCAAATGTTTATTTCATTTAATTTTGATGATTTGAAGTGGCAACAAATGAAAATCCAAAATTCCGTGTGTCACAAAATTAGAATATTACTTAAGGCTAATACAAAAAAGGGATTTTTAGAAATATTGGCCAACTGAAAAGTATGAAAATGAAAAATATGAGCATGTACAATACTCAATACTTGGTTGGAGCTCCTTTTGCCTCAATTACTGCGTTAATGCGGCGTGGCATGGAGTCGATGAGTTTCTGGCACTGCTCAGGTGTTATGAGAGCCCAGGTTGCTCTGATAGTGGCCTTCAACTCTTCTGCGTTTTTGGGTCTGGCATTCTGCATCTTCCTTTTCACAATACCCCACAGATTTTCTATGGGGCTAAGGTCAGGGGAGTTGGCGGGCCAATTTAGAACAGAAATACCATGGTCCGTAAACCAGGCACGGGTAGATTTTGCGCTGTGTGCAGGCGCCAAGTCCTGTTGGAACTTGAAATCTCCATCTCCATAGAGCAGGTCAGCAGCAGGAAGCATGAAGTGCTCTAAAACTTGCTGTTAGACGGCTGCGTTGACCCTGGATCTCAGGAAACAGAGTGGACCGACACCAGCAGATGACATGGCACCCCAAACCATCACCCAACCATGCAAATTTTGCATTTCCTTTGGAAATCGAGGTCCCAGAGTCTGGAGGAAGACAGGAGAGGCACAGGATCCACGTTGCCTGAAGTCTAGTGTAAAGTTTCCACCATCAGTGATGGTTTGGGGTGCCATGTCATCTGCTGGTGTCGGTCCACTCTGTTTCCTGAGATCCAGGGTCAACGCAGCCGTCTAACAGCAAGTTTTAGAGCACTTCATGCTTCCTGCTGCTGACCTGCTCTATGGAGATGGAGATTTCAAGTTCCAACAGGACTTGGCGCCTGCACACAGCGCAAAATCTACCCGTGCCTGGTTTACGGACCATGGTATTTCTGTTCTAAATTGGCCCGCCAACTCCCCTGACCTTAGCCCCATAGAAAATATGTGGGGTATTGTGAAAAGGAAGATGCAGAATGCCAGACCCAAAAACGCAGAAGAGTTGAAGGCCACTATCAGAGCAACCTGGGCTCTCATAACACCTGAGCAGTGCCAGAAACTCATCGACTCCATGCCACGCCGCATTAACGCAGTAATTGAGGCAAAAGGAGCTCCAACCAAGTATTGAGTATTGTACATGCTCATATTTTTCATTTTCATACTTTTCAGTTGGCCAACATTTCTAAAAATCCCTTTTTTGTATTAGCCTTAAGTAATATTCTAATTTTGTGACACACAGAATTTTGGATTTTCATTTGTTGCCACTTCAAATCATCAAAATTAAATGAAATAAACATTTGAATGCATCAGTCTGTGTGCAATGAATAAATATAATGTACAAGTTACACCTTTTGAATGCAATTACTGAAATAAATCAAGTTTTTCAAAATATTCTAATTTACTGGCTTTTACCTGTACATATATATATATATCCATCCATCCATCCATCTTCTTCCGCTTATCCGAGGTCAGGTCGCGGGGGCAGCAGCTTAAGCAGGGAAGCCCAGACTTCAATCTCCCCAGCCACTTCGTCCAGCTCCTCCCGGGGGATCCCGAGGCGTTCCCAAGCCAGCCGGGAGAGATAGTCTTCCCAGCGTGTCCTGGGTCTTCCCCGTGGCCTCCTACCGGTCGGACGTGCCCGAAACACCTTCCTAGGGAGGCATTCGGGTAGCATCCTGACCAGATGCCCGAACCACCTCATCTGGCTCCTCTCGATGTGGAGGAGCAGCGGCTTTACTTTGAGCTCCCCCCGAATGACAGAGCTTCTCACCCTATCTCTAAGGGAGAGCCCCGCCACTCGGCGGAGGAAACTCATTTCGGCCGCTTGTACCCGTGATCTTGTCCTTTCGGTCATGACCCACAGCTCATGACCATAGGTGAGGATGGGAACGTAGATCGACCGATAAATCAAAAGCTTTGCCTTCCGGCTCAGCTCCTTCTTCACCACAACGGATCGATACAGCGTCCGCATTACTGAAGACGCCGCACCGATCTGCCTGTCGATCTCACGATCCACTCTTCCCCCACTCGTGAACAAGACTCCGAGGTACTTGAACTCCTCCACTTGGAGATCTCCTCCCCAACCCGGAGATGGCACTCCACCCTTTTCCGGGAGAGAACCATGGACTCGGACTTGGAGGTGCTGTTTCCCATCCCAGTCGCTTCACACTCGGCTGCGAACCGATCCAGTGAGAGCTGAAGATCTTGGCCGGAGGAAGCCATCAGGACCACATCATCTGCAAATAGCAGAGACCTAATCCTGCAGCCACCAAACAAGATACCCTCAACGCCCTGACTGCGCCTAGAAATTCTGTCCATAAAGGTTATGAACAGAATCGGTGACAAAGGGCAGCCTTGGCGGAGTCCAACCCTTACTGGAAACGTGTCCGACTTACTGCCGGCAATGCGGACCAAGCTCTGACACTGATTATACAGGGAGCGAACTGCCACAATAAGACAGTCCGTTACCCCATACTCTCTGAGCACTCTCCACAGGACTTCCCGGGGTACACGGTCGAATGCCTTCTCCAAGTCCACAAAGCACATGTAGACTGTTTGGGCAAACTCCCATGCACCCTCAAGGACCCTGCCGAGAGTATAGAGCTGGTCCACAGTTCCACGACCAGGACGAAAACCACACTGTTCCTCCTGAATCCGAGGTTCGATTATCCGGCGTAGCCTCCTCTCCAGTACACCTGAATAGACCTTACCGGGAAGGCTGAGGAGTGTGATCCCACGATAGTTGGAACACACCCTCCGGTTCCCCTTTTT
>NC_084553.2:55775950-55798450 GCF_033978685.3 Nerophis lumbriciformis
GTGTGTGAATGGGTAAATGTGGAAGTAGTGTCAAAGCGCTTTGAGTACCTTGAAGGTAGAAAAGCGCTATACAAGTACAACCCATTTATCATTTATTTAACGTAACATATTATGGTAAGAGTCATTCAAATAACTATAACATATAGAACATGCTATACGTTTACCAAACAATCTGTCACTCCTAATCGCTAAATCCCATGAAATCTTATACGTCTAGTCTCTTTCGTGAATGAGCTAAATAATAGTATTTGATATTTTACGGTAATGTGTTAATAATTTCACACATAAGTCGCTCCTGAGTATAAGTCGCACCCCCGGTCAAACTATGAAAAAAACTGCAACTTAATAGTCCGAAAAATACGTTAATACCAGTGCGCTCTATAGCCCGAAAAGTACGGTATATCCATCCATTTTTCCTTTTTTTGGTTGCACATTTATGTTTAATTGCATGAAAATGTAGAACATAAATATTCCTTAAATTATTTGCATACAAAAAAATCTCCATAACTTCCTCACTACATTGACAGCCAGTTATGTGGTTTTGTGTAAACGTGCACTAATGGTACTTCCTGAGTTTAATCTCAGGGGTGAGAATACACAGTTGTATTATCCGTGTTTTCGCTACAGTTTAATTAACACACAGCAACCTGCTCATCACAGCGGCTGCTAATTGGCCGAGTCCTGCCATGTCCGTCACTGGCATGGACATAATGAATTATGAAAGTAAAGCCTTCATCCATTAGTTGTTATTGTTTTCCTCCCAAACATGACATTGATTGAATTTACAGCCAATCAATTGAGACCTTCAGATATGACCTTAAACAGCTATGATCAGGACCAAACTTTTTCTTAATGAGGTGATCTCTCTTCACTCGGGGCGGGAGCGGTCAGTAAAAATTAGATCAATTATCGCGCTTTAACTTGATTGCCCTGGCTCCTGCTAATTTGTGTAATTAATAACCGGCTCCCGAGGCCGCAAAGAGCGGCGTATTAATAACAATCCACGCCTTGATGGAGCAGGTCGTGTCATAATCAATGGTGGCCAACACGCATGCTAATTAGCGCGGTTATTAATTGTTACAGTTGGACGTGAATGCTTCACGCTGTCAGCGCCTTTGTGTCGCCATGTCGAGCAATCAGCGCATTGAAAATGGCAAATCTAATTAGGCATTCAGCAGGCAGGCTGGGAATCCAAATGAGACGGTATCGGGGCCTGACAGCTGGCAGCCGAGGCGCCGTTCACACTGGGCGGGGGAACAAAACCGGCATTATCCCGGCGGGTCCCGGCGACAACAGGAAAAGACATGTATCGCAAACTAATAAATACGTTCACAGCGGCGGCCTGCCATGTCGCACAATGGCCCAATGAAACGCCTGCTTCGGGCCTTTGTGGGGCCTACAGGGGCAGTTTATGCGTTCAGACCGCAGGCAGTACCATCACTGACCAGCAGGAGGACTCTCGCAGGCTGAATCAATAGCAACAAAATACAATAAAGTTAAAGTACCAATGATTGTCACACACACACTAGGTGTGGCGAAATTTGTCCTCTGCATTTGACCCATCCCCTTGTTCACCCCCTGGGAGGTGAGGGGAGCAGTGGGCAGCAGCGGTGCCGCGCCCGGGAATCATTTTTGGTGATTTAACCCCCAATTACAACCCTTGATGCTGGGAGGTAATGGGTCCCATTTATTTATAGTCTTTGGTATGACTCGGCCGGGATTTGAACTCACAACCTACTGATTTCAGGGCGGACACTCTAACCACTAGGCCACTGAGTAGGTATAATAGACATAAATTATGTAATATCACAGTTGTTGATTCCAATAAAAAGCATTTTTTTCCCCCTGTTTTTTTATTCTAAAAAAAAAATCCACAAAAATGTTGCGTTACAAAAATATTGTTATATAGACCGCAGGCAGTACCATCACCGACCAGTAGGAGGACTCTAGGAGGCTGAATCAATAGCAACAAAATACAATAGACATGAATTATGTAATATTACAGTGTTTGCTTCCAATAAAAAGCATGTTGCCCGTTTTTTATTCAAAAAAAAATCCACAAAAATGTTGGATTAAAAAAATATTATATTATTGTTATATAGACCGCAGGCAGTACCGTCACTGACCAGTAGGAGGACTATAGGAGGCTGAATCAATATCTACAGAATACAATAGACTCACATCCATCCATCCATCCATCCATTCATTTTCTACAAAGTATGTAATATTACAGTGTTTGCTTCCAATAAAAAGCATGTTGCCCGTTTTTTATTCTAAAAAAAATCCACGAAAATGTTGGGTTAAAAAAATATTATATTATTGTTGTATAGACCACAGGCAGTACCGTCACCGACCAGTAGGAGGACTCTACGAGGCTGAATCAAAATACAACAAAATACAATAGACATGAATTATGTAATATTACAGTGTTTGCTTCCAATAAAAAGCATGTTGCCTGTTTTTTATTTAAAAAAAATCCACAAAAATGTTGGATTAAAAAAATATTATTTTATTGTTATATAAACCACAGGCAGTACCGTCACCGACCAGTAGGAGGACTCTAGGAGGCTGAATCAATCGCTACAGAATACAATAGACTCACATCCATCCATCCATTCATTTTCTACGAAGTATGTAATATTACAGTTGTTGCTTCCAATAAAAAGCATGTTGCCCGTTTTTTATTCAAAAAAAAATCCACAAAAATGTTGGATTAAAAAAATATATTATTGTTATAAAGACCGCAGGCAGTACCGTCACCGACCAGTAGGAGGACTCTAGGAGGCTGAATCAATAGCTACAGAATACAATAGACTCACATCCATCCATTTTCTACGAAGTATGTAATATTACAGTTGTTGCTTCCAATAAAAAGCATGTTGCCCGTTTTTTATTCTAAAAAAATCCACAAAAATGTTGGATTACAAAAATATTATATTATTGTTATATAGACCGCAGGCAGTACCATCACCGACCAGTAGGAGGACTCTAGGAGGCTGAATCAATAGCAACAAAATACAATAGACATGAATTATGTAATATTACAGTGTTTGCTTCCAATAAAAAGCATGTTGCCTGTTTTTTATTTTTTTTAAATCCACAAAAATGTTGGATTAAAAAAATATTATATTATTGTTATATAGACCGCAGGCAGTACCGTCACCGACCAGTAGGAGGACTCTAGGAGGCTGAATCAATAGCAACAAAATACAATAGACATTAATTATGTAATATTACAGTGTTTGCTTCCAATAAAAAGCATGTTGCCCGTTTTTTATTCAAAAAAAAATCCACAAAAATGTTGGATTAAAAAAATATTATATTATTGTTATATAGACCGCAGGCAGTACCATCACCGACCAGTAGGAGGACTCTAGGAGGCTGAATCAATAGCAACAAAATACAATAGACATTATGTAATATTACAGTGTTTGCTTCCAATAAAAAGCATGTTGCCCGTTTTTTATTCAAAAAAAAATCCACAAAAATGTTGGATTAAAAAAATATTATATTATTGTTATATAGACCGCAGGCAGTACCGTCACTGACCAGTAGGAGGACTATAGGAGGCTGAATCAATATCTACAGAATACAATAGACTCACATCCATCCATCCATCCATTCATTTTCTACAAAGTATGTAATATTACAGTGTTTGCTTCCAATAAAAAGCATGTTGCCCGTTTTTTATTCCAAAAAAAATCCACGAAAATGTTGGGTTAAAAAAATATTATATTATTGTTGTATAGACCACAGGCAGTACCGTCACCGACCAGTAGGAGGACTCTAGGAGGCTGAATCAATAGCAACAAAATACAATAGACATGAATTATATAATATTACAGTGTTTGCTTCCAATAAAAAGCATGTTGCCTGTTTTTTTATTTTTTTTAAATCCACAAAAATGTTGGATTAAAAAAATATTATTTTATTGTTATATAAACCGCAGGCAGTACCGTCACCGACCAGTAGGAGGACTCTAGGAGGCTGAATCAATCGCTACAGAATACAATAGACTCACATCCATCCATCCATTAATTTTCTACGAAGTATGTAATATTACAGTTGTTGCTTCCAATAAAAAGCATGTTGCCCGTTTTTTATTCAAAAAAAAATCCACAAAAATGTTGGATTACAAAAATATATTATTGTTATAAAGACCGCAGGCAGTACCGTCACCGACCAGTAGTAGGACTCTAGGAGGCTGAATCAATAGCTACAGAATACAATAGACTCACATCCATCCATCCATCCATTCATTTTCTACAAAGTATGTAATATTACAGTGTTTGCTTCCAATAAAAAGCATGTTGCCCGTTTTTTATTCCAAAAAAAATCCACGAAAATGTTGGGTTAAAAAAATATTATATTATTGTTGTATAGACCACAGGCAGTACCGTCACCGACCAGTAGGAGGACTCTAGGAGGCTGAATCAATAGCAACAAAATACAATAGACATGAATTATATAATATTACAGTGTTTGCTTCCAATAAAAAGCATGTTGCCCGTTTTTTATTCTAAAAAAATCCACAAAAATGTTGGATTACAAAAATATTATATTATTGTTGTATAGACTGCAGGCAGTACCATCACCGACCAGTAGGAGGACTCTAGGAGGCTGAATCAATAGCTACAGAATACAATAGACTCACATCCATCCATCCATCCATCCATTTTCTACGAAGTATGTAATATTACAGTGTTTGCTTCCAATAAAAAGCATGTTGCCCGTTTTTTATTCTAAAAAAATCCACAAAAATGTTGGATTACAAAAATATTATATTATTGTTGTATAGACTGCAGGCAGTACCGTCACTGACCAGTAGGAGGACTCTAGGAGGATGAATCAATATCTACAGAATACAATAGACTCACATCCATCCATCCATCCATTCATTTTCTACAAAGTATGTAATATTACAGTGTTTGCTTCCAATAAAAAGCATGTTGCCCGTTTTTTATTCTAAAAAAAATCCACGAAAATGTTGGGTTAAAAAAATATTATATTATTGTTGTATAGACCACAGGCAGTACCGTCACCGACCAGTAGGAGGACTCTAGGAGGCTGAATCAATAGCAACAAAATACAATAGACATGAATTATGTAATATTACAGTGTTTGCTTCCAATAAAAAGCATGTTGCCTGTTTTTTATTAAAAAAAAATCCACAAAAATGTTGGATTAAAAAAATATTATTTTATTGTTATATAAACCGCAGGCAGTACCGTCACCGACCAGTAGGAGGACTCTAGGAGGCTGAATCAATCGCTACAGAATACAATAGACTCACATCCATCCATCCATTAATTTTCTACGAAGTATGTAATATTACAGTTGTTGCTTCCAATAAAAAGCATGTTGCCCGTTTTTTATTCAAAAAAAAATCCACAAAAATGTTGGATTAAAAAAATATATTATTGTTATAAAGACCGCAGGCAGTACCGTCACCGACCAGTAGTAGGACTCTAGGAGGCTGAATCAATAGCTACAGAATACAATAGACTCACATCCATCCATTTTCTACGAAGTATGTAATATTACAGTTGTTGCTTCCAATAAAAAGCATGTTGCCCGTTTTTTATTCTAAAAAAATCCACAAAAATGTTGGATTACAAAAATATTATATTATTGTTATATAGACCGCAGGCAGTACCATCACCGACCAGTAGGAGGACTCTAGGAGGCTGAATCAATAGCTACAGAATACAATAGACTCACATCCATCCATCCATCCATCCATTTTCTACGAAGTATGTAATATTACAGTTGTTCCTTCCAATAAAAAGCATGTTGCCCGTTTTTTATTCTAAAAAAATCCACAAAAATGTTGGATTACAAAAATATTATATTATTGTTGTATAGACTGCAGGCAGTACCATCACCGACCAGTAGGAGGACTCTAGGAGGCTGAATCAATAGCTACAGAATACAATAGACTCATCCATCCATCCATCCATCCATTTTCTACGAAGTATGTAATATTACAATTGTTGCTTCCAATAAAAAGCATGTTGCCCGTTTTTTATTCTAAAAAAATCCCACAAAAATGTTGGATTACAAAAATATTATACTATTGTTATATAGACCGCAGGCAGTACCGTCACCGACCAGTAGGAGGACTCTAGGAGGCTGAATCAATATCTACAGAATACAATAGACTCACATCCATCCATTTTCTACGGAGTATGTAATATTACAGTTGTTGCTTCCAATAAAAAGCATGTTGCCCGTTTTTTATTCTAAAAAAATCCACAAAAATGTTGGATTACAAAAATATGATATTATTGTTGTATAGACCGCAGGCAGTACCATCACCGACCAGTAGGAGAACTCTAGGAGGCTGAATCAATATCTACAGCAGTGGTTCTCAAATGGGGGTACGTGTACCCCTGGGGGTACTTGAAGGTATGCCAAGGGGTACGTGAGATTTTTTTTAAATATTCTAAAAATAGCAACAATTCAAAAATCCTTTATAAATATATTTATTGAATAATACTTCAACAAAATATGAATGTGAGTTCATAAACTGAACATCAAATCAAGTAGGCTATTCCATTCATTACAATGCAACAATGCAATATTCAGTGTTGACAGCTAGATTTTTTGTGGACATGTTCCATAAATATTGATGTTAAAGATTTATTTTTTGTGAAGAAATGTTTAGAATGAAGTTCATGAATCCAGATGGATCTCTATTACAATCCCCAAAGAGGGCACTTTAAGTTGATGATTACTTCTATGTGGAGAAATCTTTATTTATAATTGAATCACTTGTTTATTTTAAGTTTTAAGTTTTTAGTTATTTTTATATCTTTTTTTCCAAATAGTTCAAGAAAGACCACTACAAATTATCAATATTTTGCACTGTTATACAATTTAATAAATCAGAAACTGATGACATAGTGCTGTATTTCACTTCTTTATCTCTGTTTTTCAACCAAAAATGCTTTGCTCTGATTAGGGGGTACTTGAATTAAAAAAATGTTCAAAGGGGGTACATAACTGAAAAAGGTTGAGAACCACTGATCTACAGAATACAATAGACATCCACCCATCCATCCATTTCTACGAAGTATGTAATATTAAGGTTGTTGCTTCCAATAAAAAGCATGTTGCCCGTTTTTTTATTCTAAAAAAAAATCAACAAAAATGTTGGATTAAAAAAATATATTATTGTTATATAGACCGCAGGCAGTACCATCACCGACCAGTAGGAGGACTCTAGGAGGCTGCAACCAGAGGGAGCTTTTCTAACCTGTAACCTGTTTCATTGTAATTATTGTTTGGTACAATAATTACAATGTTACAGGTTAGAAAAGCTCCTTCTGGTTGCATGGATATGGCCTAAAAAAATATTTTTTAAATTGTATTAATCATGAATTAATGAATAACAAATTTTAACTTTTATCTATATATATATATATATACAGGTAAAAGCCAGTAAATTAGAATATTTTGAAAAACTTGATTTATTTCAGTAATTGCATTCAAAAGGTGTAACTTGTACATTATATTTATTCATTGCACACAGACTGATGCATTCAAATGTTTATTTCATTTAATTTTGATGATTTGAAGTGGCAACAAATGAAAATCCAAAATTCCGTGTGTCACAAAATTAGAATATTACTTAAGGCTAATACAAAAAAGGGATTTTTAGAAATGTTGGCCAACTGAAAAGTATGAAAATGAAAAATATGAGCATGTACAATACTCAATACTTGGTTGGAGCTCCTTTTGCCTCAATTACTGCGTTAATGCGGCGTGGCATGGAGTCGATGAGTTTCTGGCACTGCTCAGGTGTTATGAGAGCCCAGGTTGCTCTGATAGTGGCCTTCAACTCTTCTGCGTTTTTGGGTCTGGCATTCTGCATCTTCCTTTTCACAATACCCCACAGATTTTCTATGGGGCTAAGGTCAGGGGAGTTGGCGGGCCAATTTAGAACAGAAATACCATGGTCCGTAAACCAGGCACGGGTAGATTTTGCGCTGTGTGCAGGCGCCAAGTCCTGTTGGAACTTGAAATCTCCATCTCCATAGAGCAGGTCAGCAGCAGGAAGCATGAAGTGATCTAAAACTTGCTGGTAGACGGCTGCGTTGACCCTGGATCTCAGGAAACAGAGTGGACCGACACCAGCAGATGACATGGCACCCCAAACCATCACCCAACCATGCAAATTTTGCATTTCCTTTGGAAATCGAGGTCCCAGAGTCTGGAGGAAGACAGGAGAGGCACAGGATCCACGTTGCCTGAAGTCTAGTGTAAAGTTTCCACCATCAGTGATGGTTTGGGGTGCCATGTCATCTGCTGGTGTCGGTCCACTCTGTTTCCTGAGATCCAGGGTCAACGCAGCCGTCTACCAGCAAGTTTTAGAGCACTTCATGCTTCCTGCTGCTGACCTGCTCTATGGAAATGGAGATTTCAAGTTCCAACAGGACTTGGCGCCTGCACACAGCGCAAAATCTACCCGTGCCTGGTTTACGGACCATGGTATTTCTGTTCTAAATTGGCCCGCCAACTCCCCTGACCTTAGCCCCATAGAAAATCTGTGGGGTATTGTGAAAAGGAAGATGCAGAATGCCAGACCCAAAAACGCAGAAGAGTTGAAGGCCACTATCAGAGCAACCTGGGCTCTCATAACACCTGAGCAGTGCCAGAAACTCATCGACTCCATGCCACGCCGCATTAACGCAGTAATTGAGGCAAAAGGAGCTCCAACCAAGTATTGAGTATTGTACATGCTCATATTTTTCATTTTCATACTTTTCAGTTGGCCAACATTTCTAAAAATCCCTTTTTTGTATTAGCCTTAAGTAATATTCTAATTTTGTGACACACGGAATTTTGGATTTTCATTTGTTGCCACTTCAAATCATCAAAATTAAATGAAATAAACATTTGAATGCATCAGTCTGTGTGCAATGAATAAATATAATGTACAAGTTACACCTTTTGAATGCAATTACTGAAATAAATCAAGTTTTTCAAAATATTCTAATTTACTGGCTTTTACCTGTATATATATATTTTTTTTATTTTTTTTTTTATTTAATGGATTTTTGAAAATTAAAATCCTGATTTGTCTATACACCCCTACCATACAAGATATATATATATTTTTTATCACAAATGTGTTGCCAAGGACCGTGATGCACATTTTTAATTCTGTGTTGTTCCCGGTTGTACTGGTGTGGGTGTCTGGTTACCTTATTTGGCGACTTGAGAGGTTCCAAGTATTAGAACCAGGCCTCGGTATCCATATGTAAAGCAGTCGGCAGCTTGTGTCTCTGTGCACCTGTGAATAATGCAGTGTCAAAGGTGGCAGTCAATACACAAAAAAAGGGCAAACAGGTGGCTTGAAAAAAAATAAAACGCACCCTCCTCCACTGTGCCGCTGTCAACCTCATCCACATCTTAACGCCACAGGTGCTGGGCTCCAGTGAGGGTGGGGTCACACTTAAAGCAGTGATGGGCGATAAAAAGCACTTTGCACCTTAATTAAGTGAAAGATACAATTTTCAAATATTGTACATGCGATGCAATTTCTGCACACCTGGCTGCGAGGACCAACAACATCTGGCGGCTGGTGCTTGGAGAAGGCAGTTAATTTGTCAGGCAAGCGGTCAGGGGCCTCCGTGTGAGGAACAGCGTATGTGCTAATGACCATAAATTCTGCCGCGGCGTCTGCTATCGACATGCATCTTGCTGCCTTGTTTGAGACACCTTTCAAAATATTGCAAACTTGAATTGTGAAGTAATTTTCTGACTGTTCACGACTATATAAACATCGAAGGTGAGCATGAATACGTGAATGTCGTGAAGGCAAGCTCTTATTCCGTTGCACGGGTGTGCCTAATATAGTGTCCTGTGAGCGTGGCATATAAGACGCCGCGTCACCTCGCGAGACGGTGTTTACTACAGTCCGCACAGTCGTGTATTTCCCCGTAAAGCCTGTTTACGTTCATGGCACGGACGTGAGAACCGCCCCAATGAAAGAGGACATAACAGTCCTCTGTCAGAGGATTAAACACGAAGGAGCAGACGTCTTAAAGTAGCAGTAGAATGGAAAATCATGTTATCATATATATGTGATTTATAATACCAAAAGACTTACAAAGTTTACGAATAAATAGATATGATCAAAATAGTATCAGTCTCAGAGATTCCTGAGCTATTTTGAGAGATAATGAGCAAGCTTCTAAAAGTTTTTAACGATATCCTCCTGTCCACTGATTCTGGTAAATATGTTGTCCTGGTGCTTTTAGATCTGTCTGCTGCGTTCGACACCGTCGACCACGCCACCTTAATCACTCGTCTTGAGAACTGTGTGGGCATTAAGGGCGCCGCCCTCAACTGGTTCCGGTCGTACCTAACCGACAGGAGTTTTTGTGTAAAAGTAGACAGTTTTATGTCGTCCACAGCTCCTTTACCACATGGGGTCCCCCAGGGCTCAATCCTTGCCCCAATTTTATTTGCGCTTTACCTTCTCCCCCTTGGTTCTATTTTTAGGAAGTACAGTATTGCATTTCATTTTTATGCCGATGATTGCCAGATTTATTTTCCCATGGCACAAAATAACACGGTTCAACGTCTTATTGACTGCCTGCACGACATCAAAGTCTGGCTTTCAGCTAACTTCCTGAGCCTAAATGAAGATAAAACAGAAGTTATGTTGTTCGGTCCAAGTCGCTCTCCCTCCCCCAACGTTGACCTCGGCACTCTGACCCCGTATCTCAGCGACTCTGTCACAAACCTGGGGGTAAAGTTTGACTCAGATTTTAAATTCGAAAAACAAATCAGCAGCGTCGTTCAAAAAAGCTTTTATCAATTACGCCAAATAGCGAAAGTGAAACCGCTTCTATCAAGACATGATCTTGAGAAATTAATCCACGCTTTTATCTCGACTCGTCTTGATTATTGTAATGCCCTGTATGTTGGCATTAGCCAGGCCTCCCTCGCCCGCCTGCAGCTCGTGCAGAACTCTGCTGCTCGTCTGCTAACACAGACCCGCAGACGTGAGCACATCACCCCTATTTTAGCGTCCCTTCACTGGCTCCCTGTGCGTTACCGAATACATTTTAAACTCCTTTTATTTGTTTTTAAATGTCTAAACAACCTCGCGCCAACCTATCTCTCCGACCTCCTTCAGCCTTACTGCCCCACCCGATCCTTAAGATCAGCCGATCAGCTGCTGTTGACGGTCCCTGACACAAGGCTGAAGCTTAGAGGTGACAGAGCTTTCGCCGTTGCTGCTCCCAAGCTCTGGAACGACCTACCCCTGAGTGTTAGACAAGCCTCCTCTCTTCCTGTTTTTAAATCTCTCTTAAAAACATACTTTTATTCCATGGCTTTTAACACTGAGTGATATCCATCCTGCAATGGCGCCCCATAATACACCTGCTGTGATCCTGTTTTTATGTTTTTATTAATTCTATTTTAATTATTTATTTTTTATCGTGTTCTGTTTGTGTTGTGTTGTGTTTGCTCGGTACTCGTTTTATCTTTTAACCTGCTCATTGCACAGCACTTTGGCTACCCCTGTGGTAAATTTTAAATGTGCTCTATAAATAAAGTTGATTTGATTTGATTTGATTTGATAATGAGCAAGCCACAGATCCCTTTCCCATCGACAACAATGCTAATCAAGCAGACTTTGTGCGAGCCAACAACGATTACTTTGGGACAAATTACGATCCAGGACGTTATATTTTTGAGTCCGAACACAAAGAGGACGAGCAGTAAGTTTTAGAAGTCGAGCGTTAAACGGATGCAGCTTCATTTTCATTTTCCTGAGGGAACTCTCCTGAAGGAATCAATAAAGTACTATCTATCTATCTATTGCAGTGGTTCTTAACCTTGTTGGAGGTAACGAACCCCACCAGTTTCATATGCGCATTCACCGAACCCTTCTTTAGTGAAAATGTTTGTTTGTTTTCAAATTCAAGACAAAGTTATATGTTTTTGCTAACACTTTAGTATGGGGAACATATTCTAAGTAACAAAGACTTAATTTAGAGTTATTTGGTTAGGGTTAGAGGGTTAGGGCCAGGGTTAGAGGGTTAGGGTTATAATAAGGCCATGTAAGTACTTAATAATGACTAGTTAAGAGCCAATATGTTACTAATTTGCATGTTAATAAGCAACTAATTAATGGTAAGTAAAATGTTTTTTTTTCAAATTCAAGACAAAGTTATATGTTTTTGGTAACACTTTAGTATGGGGAACATATTATAAGTACGGTAACAAAGACTTAATTTAGTTTTTTGGACACTAGGGGAACATATGTTTAAGTATAGTCAGGTCTATATTTAAGGCTATTCAAGTCTGTATTTAATATTCATGTCTATGTTTAAGTCTATTCAAGTCTGTATTTAAGTCTATTCAGGTCTTTGTTCAAGTCTTTTTAAGTCTATTCAAGTCTATATTTAAGCCTAATCAGGTCTGTTTATAGGTCTGTGTTTAAGGCTGTGTTTAAGTTTATTTTGGCCTATGTTTAAGTCTATTCAGGTATATGTTTAAGTCTATTCGGGTCTATATTTAAGTCTATTCAAGTCTGTATTTAAGTCTATTCAGGTCTATGTTCAAGTCTTTAAGTATATTCGAGTTTATATCCAAGCCTATTCAGGTTCATTGTGCGTAATGTGCAATGAAAATAAAAGTCTGTTCTAAGTCTGTATTTAGGTCTATGTTTAAGTCTATCTTCAAGTCGTGACAAAGTTCAAGACAAAGGTATATGTTTTTGGTAACACTTTAGTATGGGGAACATATAAGTAACAAAGACTTAATTTAGAGTTTTTTGGACACTAGGGGAACATAATCTAAGTAACAAAGACTTAATTTAGAGTTATTTGGTTAGGGTTAGGGTTAGAGTCAGGGATAGAGGGTTAGGGTTATAATAAGGCCATGCCGAATAAGGCATTAATAAGTGCTTAATTATGACTAGTTAAGAGCCAATATGTTACTAATTTGCATGTTAATAAGCAACTAATTAATGGTGAATATGTTCCCCATACTAAAGTGGTACCATGTTTTTTTACTGGTGCACAAAATGAACCGTGCATGAACATCACCTTGTTCAAACAACAAAACCAAAACAGTGCATAAACTCACAACAAATTACACACCTGCAAATCAGTCTGACTTCTGCTGTTGCCGTATCCGTAATACGCCGATAGGGAGAAGTTTTTATTTACACGATGAGTCGGGTGTGTTTTGACCTCCGCCGAACCCCTGAGCCCGACTCACCTAGCCCCTAGGGTTCGATCGAACCCAGGTTAAGAACCATTGATATATTGTAACACAATAGCATTAGCGGCATTACTAGCTGCTAAACATACAAACTAACCATAATAAAACAAAACTTTTACTGTAATATAATCTCGTTTAGATGAAGATTCGGTCACAATCCTCACGAAGGGTTAAAAAAAAAATGCAACTTCGTATTTCTCGCCATCTCGGGGGACGGGAAAGTCGACCAGCCTGTCGATCCGTGGCCACATTTGTCTACTACCAAGTGAGAGATGCATGAATTATAATCTAGAATTTACTTTCAGCAAGTTTGAGACGAAGCAGAAGCAGCCGCCGCTTCATAGTGTCAACAAAAGCAGCGTAAGATAGCATTAGCACACTGCTATCAATGCGCCGCTAAAATAGTCTGTCTGTGTTGGTGGTGCTTATAGGAACAATATCACTCATATTTGAGCCTTAAGGAACTCCGGGCGGACCTCATTCACCTTGCCACCGAGGGGCTTTTTAACTACCTCAGCAACCTCAGCCCCAGAAATAGGAGAGCCCACCACATATTCCTCTGCTAACACTGCTTCCTCATAGGAAGATGTGTTGGTGGGATTGAGGAGATCTTTGAAGTATTCCCTCCACCGATCCACAACATCCGCAGTGGAGGTCAGCAGAACACCATCCTCACCACACACGGTGTGGACAGTGCACTGCTTCCCCTTCCTGAGGCGGCAGATGGTGGTCCAGAATCGCTTCGAAGCCGTCCGCAAGTTGTTTTCCATGGCTTCCCCGAACTCCTCCCATGTCCGAGTTGTTGCCCATCACGCAATATCCCTAAAAAAAGCTTCAAAGTGCCTGATTTTAACCATCGTTATATACACCCGTCCATTTTCCTGTGACGTCACACAGTGATGCCAATACAAACAAACATGGCGGATAGAACAGCAAGGAATAGCGACATTAGCTCGGATTCAGACTCGGATTTCAGCGGCTTAAGCGATTCAACAGATTACGCATGTATTGAAACGGATGTGTTGTAGTGTGGAGGCAGGTAGCGAAAACGAAATTGAAGAAGAAACTGAAGCTATTGAGCCATATCGGTTTGAACCGTATGCAAGCGAAACCGACGAAAACGACACGACAGCCAGCGACACGGGAGAAAGCGAAGACGAATTCGGCGATCGCCTTCTAACCAACGATTGGTATGTGTTTGTTTGGCATTAAAGGAAACTAACAACTATGAACTAGGTTTACAGCATATGAAATACATTTGGCAACAACATGCACTTTGAGAGTGCAGACAGCCCAGTTTTCATCAAATAATATATTCTGTAGACATACCCTCATCCGCTCTCTTTTCCTGAAAGCTGATCTGTCCAGTCCAGTTGGAAATGCATCTGCTTTGAGTGTCGCAGGATATCCACACATTCTTGCCATCTCTGTCGTAGCATAGCTTTCGTCGGTAAAGTGTGCGGAACAAACGTCCAATTTCTTGCCACTTTGGCATCTTTGGGCCACTGGTGCAACTTGAATCCGTCCCTGTTCGTGTTGTTACACCCTCCGACAACACACCGACGAGGCATGATGTCTCCAAGGTACGGAAAACAGTCGAAAAAACGGAAAATAACAGAGCTGATTTGACTCGGTGTTTGTAATGTGTTTGAGAAAATGGCGGATTGCTTCCCGATGTGACGTCACGTTGTGACGTCATCGCTCCGAGAGCGAATAATAGAAAGGCTTTTAATTCGCCAAAATTCACCCATTTAGAGTTCGGAAATCGGTTAAAAAAAATACATGGTCTTTTTTCTGCAACATCAAGGTATATATTGACGCTTACATAGGTCTGGTAATGTTTCCCTTTAAAGTATGTGTTAAACTTGTACTGTAAGTGTAAACAAGTCTATATTAAGTCCAATTTATATCTATGTTGAAGTTTATCCAGGTCTACAGTATGTTTAAGTCTTTTAAAGTCAATGTTTAAGTCTATTCAGGTACAGGTTTAACTTACCGGCAGTAAGTCGGACCTGTTTCCAGTGAGGGTTGGACTCCGCCAAGGCTGCCCTTTGTCACCGATTCTGTTCATAACTTTTATGGACAGAATTTCTAGGCGCAGTCAAGGCGTTGAGGGGATCTGGTTTGGTGGCTGCAGGATTAGGTCTCTGCTTTTTGCAGATGATGTGGTCCTGATGGCTTCATCTGGCCAGGATCTTCAGCTCTCACTGGATCGGTTCGCAGCCGAGTGTGAAGCGACTGGGATGAGAATCAGCACCTCCAAGTCCGAGTCCATGGTTCTCGCCCGTAAAAGGGTGGAGTGCCATCTCCGGGTTGGGGAGGAGATCTTGCCCCAAGTGGAGGAGTTCAAGTACCTCGGAGTCTTGTTCACGAGTGAGGGAAGAGTGGATCGTGAGATCGACAGGCGGATCGGTGCGGCGTCTTCAGTAATGCGGACGCTGTATCGATCCGTTGTGGTGAAGAAGGAGCTGAGCCGGAAGGCAAAGCTCTCGATTTACCGGTCGATCTACGTTCCCATCCTCACCTATGGTCATGAGCTTTGGGTCATGACCGAAAGGACAAGATCACGGGTACAAGCGGCCAAAATGAGTTTCCTCTGCCGAGTGGCGGGGCTCTCCCTTAGAGATAGGGTGAGAAGCTCTGTCATCCGGGGGGAGCTCAAAGTAAAGCCGCTGCTCCTCCACATCGAGAGGAGCCAGATGAGGTGGTTCGGGCATCTGGTCAGGATGCCACCCGAACGCCTCCCTAGGGAGGTGTTTAGGGCACGTCCGACCGGTAGGAGGCCACGGGGAAGACCCAGGACACGTTGGGAAGACTATGTCTCCCGGCTGGCCTGGGAACGCTTCGGGATCCCCCGGGAGGAGCTGGACAAGGTGGCTGGGGAGAGGGAAGTCTGGGCTTCCCTGCTTAGGCTGCTGCCCCCGCGACCCGACCTCGGATAAGCGGAAGAAGATGGATGGATGGTTTGGGTCTAGTTTTAAATCCATCTATGTCACTGTTTGAATCTGTCTTTAAGTTTATGTTTATGTAAGTCTTTTTAAGTCTATATTTAAGTCTATTCAGGTCTATGTTCAAATCTTTCTATGTTTTTTGTATGTGTAGGTCCATGTTCAAGTCTTTTTATGTCTATTCAAGTCTAAAGTTAAGCCTAATCAGGTCTATGTTTTTAAGTCTGTATTTAAGTCTTGTTTAAGTCTTTTCAGGTCTATGTTCAAGGCTGTGTTTAAGTTTATTTAGGTCCATGTTTAGGTCTATGTTTAAGTATAGTCAGGTCTATATTTAAGTCTATTCAAGTCTGTATTTAATATTCATGTCTATGTTTAAGTCTATTCAAGTCTGTATTTAAGTCTATTCAGGTCTTTGTTCAAGTCTTTTTAAGTCTATTCAAGTCTATATTTAAGCCTAATCAGGTCTGTTTATAAGTCTGTATTTAAGTCTGTTTAAGGCTGTGTTTAAGTTTATTTTGGCCCATGTTTAAGTCTATTCAAGTCTGTATTTAAGTCTATTCAGGTCTATGTTCAAGTCTTTAAGTATATTTGAGTTTATATCTAAGCCTATTCAGGTTCATTGTGCGTAATGTGCAATGAAAATAAAAGTCTGTTCTATGTCTGTATTTAGGTATGTTTAAGTCTACAAGTCGTGTTACGTCTATTCAGGTTTGTTTTTTTAAGACTGTATTTAAGTCTATTTTAAAGTCTGTCCTTAAGTGTATTCTGGGTAATATTCAAGTCGTTTTAGGTCTATGTATTTTCATTACTGTGAAGTCTGTACTTAGGTCTGTAATTAAGTCTGTGTTCAAGTCTATTCAGGTTAATGTTTAAGTCTATTCAGGTCTATATTTTTTAAGACTGTATTTAAGTCTATTTTTAAAGTCTGTCCTTAAGTCTGTAAATAAGTCTGTGTTTGAGTTTATTTAGGTTCATATTTAAGTTTAGTTAAGTGTATGTTTAAGTATATTTAGGACTCTGTTTAAGTCCCCGCACACACCCATTACAAAACACTTTGTTTATTAATCGTAAACATTTTTTTAATATCAGACTTTAATTTAATTTGATGCATGTTTTGCACTAAAACAAATTCATAGGAAGGAAATTGTTCAATAATATATTTGTTTTTAAGTTTTATTTGTCCAGCTTACATGCTCATTTTTACACCGTTTATAAGACACGTTTATAAGAGTGAACTCCTCAGCTGCTAGTTTGTGTGCGACAGTTTGAGACTTTTATTTTGTTAGCGCAGGCAGGATGGAGCAGCACTTTTGTTGTGAAAACAGGAACTGTGCGGTCGGTCTTTACACTTTTGACAGCCGGTACAAAGAGAGAGTCTGTTGCATAAAAAGTGCTTTTTTCGTGTTCTTGACGGTCGTTTTTTTTTTTCTTCATATGAATCTCGCAGCAGCCAACGTCATCGCGCAAGATCCTTGAGTGACGTGAATGTCAACCAAGTAACGAAAGTGACGTCGTCGTGAAAATTGATGATCAGCTACTTCTTTCGATCTAATGGGCGTCAACAAACTGTTGCGTCACAGGTGCGTTCATGGACCGCCGAAATTAGTAGGACAAAACGACGCTCGCCAAATACTGTCATTAGTGCATACTTGCCAACCTTTAGAGCTCCGATTTCGGGAGGTGGGGGGGTGGAGGATGGGGGGGGGTGGTTAAAAGGGGGGAGTATATTGACAGCTAGAATTCACCAAGTCAAGTATTTCATACACACACATATATATATATATATATATATATATATATATATATACATACATATATATATACACATATATATATGTATATCTACATCCTGAAAATATGCAAACAAAACTGTGTTTGGATAATTGATACTTCAAACTTGCATAAATAAATCTTAAGGAATATAACATAAGTTGGCTTCTGAGAGCTTCAAAATGTAATGAATAAAATGCTAAAGTTGTTGATAAACAAGCAATTATTTTAATAATTAAATATGGTCATTTTAAATTAATTATTATGATAATATAAAATTAATTATTTCAAATATGTTAGATGTAATAAGTCAGAAAAAATACAATTAATTTTGATGTTTTTAGCAAAATATAGTAAAAAAAAATTTTTTTATTAATAAATATATTTATTTTTAGGTAAGATAAACATAATATTACAATTTGTCTCTAGTCTGGATGATTTAGTTCTTGTCACCCTGTTGTCCTCCCGTCGTGAAAAAAGGCTGTCCTCACTCAGGTCCGCATGGAGCTGGAGGGGGCGTGGCCTCCAGCTCCGGCTGAAAATCGGGAGATTTTCGGGAGAATATTTGTCCTGGGAGGTTTTCGGGAGAGGCGCTGAATTTCGGGAGTCTCCCGGAAAATTCGGGAGGGTTGGCAAGTATGCATTAGTGAAGCATTAACATAGTAAACAGTGGGCTTTCTAACAATCAGGAAGGTTTATGTCATGTTTGCCCTACAGAAACCATATTATTAAAACAAAAAATATGTTTTTCCATTTTCATACATTTTTGAAAAAGCTCCAGGGAGCCACTCTGGTGGCGCTTTAAAATATTGTAAAAATTCAGTTTGTACAATTCTATAATTCTGTAAGTACAGGACGACAATACTCTTCATTCAATGTAAAATGTAAATAATGTAAAAACAAAAGTATAAAGAAGTCATACACTGCAAAAAGTCAGTGTTCAAAAACAAGGAAAAAAATAATAAAATAAAATTAGGGGTATTTTATTTGAACTAAGCAAAATTATCTGCCAATAGAACAAGAAAATTTGGCTTGTCAAGACTTTCCAAAACAAGTAAAATTAGCTAACCTCAATGAACCCAAAATACCTTAAAATAAGTATATTCTCACTAATAACTATATGAGTAGGTATTTTCTATTGTTTCATTGAAAATAAAACAGCAAAGTCAATTTGGCTGACATCTGTTTTAATTATGAGACACAATTGTGTCAAAGTCATGATTTTTTTTTTTACATGCTTGAAATAAGAAAGTATTACTTTAAAAAAGTAGTTTTATACTCGTGAGTGTTGATGACACAGCTTTGCAACAGTTGATATTCTAATTTCAAGCATGTTTTACTCAATATAGGTCATCAAATCTCAGCAACAAGCTGTAATATCTTACTGAGATCATTTAGGACCAAAACCCTTAAAACAAGTAAAACACTCTAACATAAAATCTGCTTTGTGAGTAGAATTATCTTATCAGACAGAAAATAAGCAAATATCACCCTTATTTGAGATATTCAATCTTACTTAGATTTCAGTTTTTGCAGTTCCATTACCTTTGTTCATATTACTGTCACTACTCAACTGCCAAAGAACTGTAGACACCTTAATATTTGTTGCTTCCTATACTGTATATATTATATATACTGTATATACTATTTGATATTGCACTGGTACGGTATTTGACTACTGTACTTCTACTTGTACTGATACTTCTACCATAACTACTGTGACTTATTGTGCAACTTAATGTACATCAGAGCTATTCAAATTGTTGTATTTTTTGTATTTAGTGTATTAGATTCTGCAACTAGTGTTTGGATCCCACTGTACGCAATATCTGAAGAGCATGGAAAAAAGCATTTCACTGTGGCGTACTCTGCATGTGACGAATAAAACCTTGAACCTATTGCCAGCATAAGTGTACATAAAAATACATATAAATATTTACTATTAATTTTTTTTTTATTGTTTTACTTGATTGATTTTGATAAAAGTTGGTAACTGTATTAGTGGTGTCTTGGAATTAGGGCTGCAACAACTAATCGATTAAAATCGATTATATAAATAGTTGCCGATTAATTTAGTCATCGATTTGTTAGAACTATGCTATGCGCATCCACGGAGGCATTTTTTTTTATTATTATTATTATTTTTTTTTAATAAACCTTTACTTATAAACTGCAACGTTTACAAACAGCTGAGAAACAATAATCAAAATAAGTACAAAAACAGTACAAAAGGGCGGCGCTGAGGCTACGTCTCATGAGGTGGAGGTAAGCTAGCCAATGATGTGTCATGTGCGGCTCACGTGACGACGTTGTCTCCTTTGCTGGAAACATTCGAAAAATGGCGGAGGAAAACAGTACGGATAGTTTAGCGAAAAAAAACATCTTAAGGTTATTGGCTTCAATGGAGAAAAGTGTACGACTTAAGTCGTCAAAAGTGTGGGGACACTTTACTTTAAAGGGGAACATTATCACAATTTCAGAAGGGTTAAAACCATTAAAAATCAGTTCCCAGTGGCTTATTTTATTTTTCAAAGTTTTTTTCAAAATTTTACCCATCACGCAATATCCCTAAAAAAAAGCTTCAAAGTGCCTGATTTTAACCATCGTTATATACACCCGTCCATTTTCCTGTGACATCACACAGTGATGCCAATACAAACAAACATGGCGGATAGAACAGCAAGATATAGCGACATTAGCTCGGATTCAGACTCGGATTTCAGCGGCTTAAGCGATTCAACAGATTACGCATGTATTGAAACGGATGGTTGTAGTGTGGAGGCAGGTAGCGAAAACGAAATTGAAGAAGAAACTGAAGCTATTGAGCCATATCGGTTTGAACCGTATGCAAGCGAAACCGACGAAAACGACACGACAGCCAGCGACACGGGAGAAAGCGAGGACGAATTCGGCGATCGCCTTCTAACCAACGATTGGTATGTGTTTGTTTGGCATTAAAGGAAACTAACAACTATGAACTAGGTTTACAGCATATGAAATACATTTGGGAACAACATGCACTTTGAGAGTGCAGACAGCCCAGTTTTCATCAAATAATATTTTCTGTAGACATACCCTCATCCGCTCTCTTTTCCTGAAAGCTGATCTGTCCAGTCCAGTTGGAAATGCATCTGCTTTGAGTGTCGCAGGATATCCACACATTCTTGCCTAGCATAGCTTTCGTTGGTAAAGTGTGCGGAACAAACGTCCAATTTCTTGCCACTTTCACATCTTTGGGCCACTGGTGCAATTTGAATCCGTCCTTGTTCGTGTTGTTACACCCTCCGACAACACACTGACGAAAGTGAGAAAATGGCGGATTGCTTCCCGATGTGACGTCACAACGCTCCGAGAGCGAATAATAGAAAGGCGTTTAATTCGCCAAAATTCACCCATTTAGAGTTCGGAAATCGGTTAAAAAAATATATGGTCTTTTTTCTGCAACATCAAGGTATATATTGACGCTTACATAGGTCTGGTGATAATGTTCCCCTTTAAAGACTTCAAAGAAGACTGTTTCCTGCAAAATGGCACGGAAGTAAAGTTAAAGTTAAAGTACCAATGATTGACACACACACACTAGGTGTGGCGAAATTATTCTCTGCATTTGACCCATCACCCTTGATCACCCCCTGAGAGGTGAGGGGAGCAGTGGGCAGCAGCGGTGGTCGCGCCCGGGAATCATTTTTGGTGATTTAACCCCCAATTCCAACCCTTGATGCTGAGTGCCAAGCAGGGAGGTAATGGGTCCCATTTTTATAGTCTTTGGTATGACTCGGCCTGGGTTTGAACTCACAACCTACCGATCTACAACATTGCTTCAGGAGCACCTGAAAAGGAAACATGTTGGAGCCATGGATGAAGGGAAGAACTCACAGAATGTAACCAGGCATGTGATTTTTCCGTCTAAAGTCGGAATTCCGTCTTTTTTAATCTCGGGAAAAAAAGAATAATTATCTCCCGTTTTTCCGGTTTTTTTTCCGACCCTGAATCAAGATTCGAGACGTAGTTTATATTACGCCATAGTTGATTGGTCGATATGTTCCTTGTGACCAATCAGGACATCTGTTATGAATGATGACGTTGATAACGTCATCATTCATAATGGTTATTACCGCCATTTTCCATATGTAAACGATGTCAGTTCTCGAGAGAAAGGACGCTTTAAAAGAAAATAAAAGAAATTGATAAACATGTCAAAAATAAGTTTCGATGGGACTGGATGGAAAGGGAAATCACTGATACTGTTGGGAAGAAGGAAGTTACGACTTTGTTCGGTGATTTTATTCGGAAAATCGATCGTCCCGGAAAGGTTTTGTGCACGTGGTGTCATGATAATATTGACTATGGATCACGAGGTTTCAAGGCTTTGGAAGTACATGCGAAACGGCAAAAACATATGAAACAACTTGAAGCAAGGTATGTTCTATTAATGATGTTTTCATGTCTTTAAATACTAAAATATTTTCTTCAAATGGTGCTGTCTTTGTTAATTTTAGCATTCGGCCTTCGTCCCCCGGAAATTTTTTCC
>NC_084553.2:56133450-56230950 GCF_033978685.3 Nerophis lumbriciformis
TTTTATGATCATATTTCCTTAACACTTGGCCTAGAAGGGTATGACGTTGGATGAGAGCGGTGTTTGTGGTGACTATGAGTGGGCGCCCGTCTCAGAGGAGGAGGCGGACAAGGGTGGGAGGGGCCCGGGGGGCGGGGGTGCACCCACTGATGCGTTACGTGAGATGCTTTCCAAACAGTGGGTGTACTGACCCCTGAAGCCGGGTCAACGCATGATTCCCCCCCCCCCCCCCTCCCTCAGTCCGCCATGTCCAGCGCCGACTCCGCCCACCCTCGGCCCGGAGAGGGCAGCAGTTGGGCTTTTCACAATAAGACAATTCATCACGACAAGAGAGGGCGGACGTGACGGCCGACGAGGATGGGGGATGGTTTGGGACAGTGATGTCGTCCTCCTCGTTTCTCTTCATCAGTGCACAATACTATAGAAAGTCAACGACTTTAGAGTAGTCTGTGTACAGCTTTTATAGATTGACTATCCGCTGAAAACGAATCAACACAGCTGTGTTAGTAATAGTGCAAATACTTAAGTCTAATTTATGCATATCCGTTATTATTTATATTTAATCCCCTTTACTTCACCACATTTCCTACATAAAAGTACTTTTACCTGTTGGAATAATTATGTATATATTATCACACAACTCTTATGCTTAAGGGCCGTCCATCCATCCATCTTCTTCCGCTTATCCGAGGTCGGGTCGCGGGGGCAGCAGCCTAAGCAGGGAAGCCCAGACTTCCTTCTCCCCAGCCACTTCGTCCAGCTCCTCCCGGGGGATCCCGAGGCGTTCCCAGGCCAGCCGGGAGACATAGTCTTCCCAGCGTGTCCTGGGTCTTCCCCGTGGCCTCCTACCGGTCGGACGTGCCCTAAACACCTCCCGAGGGAGGCAATCGGGTGGCATCCTGACCAGATGCCCGAACCACCTCATCTGGCTCCTCTCGATGTGGAGGAGCAGCGGCTTTACTTTGAGCTCCCCCCGGATGACAGAGCTTCTCACCCTATCTCTAAGGGAGAGCCCTGCCACCCGGCGGAGGAAACTCATTTCGGCCGCTTGTACCCGTGATCTTGTCCTTTCGGTCATAACCCAAAGCTCATGACCATAGGTGAGGATGGGAACGTAGATCGACCGGTAAATTGAGAGCTTTGCCTTCCGGCTCAGCTCCTTCTTCACCACAACGGATCGATACAGCGTCCGCATTACTGAAGACGCCGCACCGATCCGCCTGTCGATCTCACGATCCACTCTTCCCTCACTCGTGAACAAGACATAAGGGCCGTTGCTATAGTTATTATCAATTGTGCTGAAGTTGTATTTTTCTATCTGTGCAAAGCTGGCAATCCAAAAGATTGCAAGTCGTCTCGCATCAGTGTTGTGTCCAGACTCGGCCCGCTGACTGCCAAGGCCGAACATCAAGTACCGTGACGCAGACAGGGCAGAGACAAGGCGATATCACAAGTGTCAGGACATTTGCATTTCATTAATATCCATATATAGTGTCTAACTGGAGCTGTTGAGATTACCCCCTTCCTTCAGCGGCCGCTTCAGTGATGTAACCAGGGACCTCACAAATAAATAAAGGAAGCACGTGGGCTGGACTTTAGAGCGTAGTTTGGACCTGTAACTAGAGTACAGCCCAAAAAACGTCTCTCCTCAATTGAGCAAAATTTAACTCTGTCTCTGCATGATTCCTTGCTTCTCGTCTGTTTAATAGATGTCATCAGTATTTGAACCTGACATTACCACGATATATGTTTCCCTGGACCACCTTCAAACACTAACCGTATGACAGATTTACGCCATCTTTAAGTTGAAGTGTTAAAAGTAATTAGTTTTTTTGGCGACACAGAGTGGCCAAAATAATTCACTAATTGAAGTTCATGGCGCAGTAAATTGAATGATGCGGACACGTTTGTTACTGGATGTTTTTTTTAAATAGGTTTCTGCTTTGGAAACGTTGTATCTTTGTGTTTATATTGACAAATGTGACAAAAGTGGGGCGGTCCCCCCTGGGGGTGTGCAGCCTACTTTATCAGTACCATGCTTCAGACTTCCTCATTTTGACAAAATAAAAATGTTTTATTAATTTTTGTTTTGTAGGTTAAAGTGTTTTTATATATGTTGCTCCTTAAGTAATATTGCTGATTAATTTGCATTAGAATTTTATATAATAAAACATTTTCAGTGTCAAATGGTTCAAGTCGGTCAGAACAATTTTACAGTTTAAATAAAGCTTTAGTTTTTGTTTTAATTTCAGGCAAATTGATGCATTTTAATTTTTTTTTTTTTAACGGACTAAAAAACAATTTATTCTTTATTGAATGTTGATTAATATTCATGTTTTCCTTTTTTTTGATGGTAATAAGGATACAATGTTATGCTGAGGTGTACTTATAACAATTCTATAGGCAAATGATACTATTTATTAGGGCTGTGAATCTTTGGGCACCACACGATTTGATTCAATTTTTAGGGTTAACCATTAGATTCTCCATTCAAAATCAATACTTTTTTTTTTTTTAATAACATTGGGTGCCAGTTCCATTTCCCCATTAAATAGATAAACAGCTCTGATACATTGTTGTATTAAAAAAAAAAAAAAGTTAAAGTACCAATGATTGTCACACACACACTAGATGTGGCGAAATTATTCTCTGCATTTGACCCATCACCCTTGATCACCCCCTGGGAGGTGAGGGGAGCAGTGGGCAGCAGTGGTGGCCGCGCCCGGGAATCATTTTTGGTGATTTAACCCCCAATTCCAACCCTTGATGCCGAGTGCCAAGCAGGGAGGTAATGGGTCCCATTTTTATAGTCTTTGGTATGACTCGGCCGGGGTTTGAACTCACAACCTACTTACTTATTTACTTAAAACTGTTTTGTTTTTTAATTAAATTTAACATTTAATAAAGTCAAATACAAATAAGAAGTATCCAAAACTTGCCTTTTCAAAATAATATCAGTGCAGAAAATATTCATACATACATATATAAACATATATACATATACAGTACATACATATACAGTATACATACATACACACATATATTCATGTATATACATACTGTATATATTCATACATATACATATATTCATAATATATACATATATTCATATATATATATGCATATATAATCATGTATACATATATGAATATATGAATATATATTCATATATATATATATATACACACACACATATATTCATATATATACATATATATATATATACATATATTCATATATACATATATATTCATATATATATATATATATACACACACACATATATTCATATATATACACATATATATATATATATATATATATATATATATATATATATATATATATATATATATATATATATATATATATATATATATATATATATATACATATATTCATATATACATATATATTCATATATATACACACACATATATTCATATATATACATATATATATATTCATATATATATATTCATATATATACATATACTGTATCGATTTTTAGGGGTAACCATTCGATTCAGAATCGATTCTCCATTCAAAACTTAACAGAAAAAAATTGCAAAGCACTGAATTGAGGACACCTGTTACAAGCTTGTGCGCTATTGTGCGCTGAGCTGTTGTGTAGCTGCTTGCCCTTAGTAGCCTATAGTCTAGAACACAGGTGTGAAACTCAAGGCCCGGGGGCCAAATCTGGCCTGCGACAATAAAGTACTTCATATTTTCTCACTAAATGTAATAGATATTTTTCATTTTGACAGAAAACATATGTACTGCTTGAAATTGCATACCTTTTCAACTTTAATAATATCTATTATTGCAACAAAAATTACAGTATATTATCATACTTTCCAAACCTTTTTTTGTCTGAATAAAAATAAACATTTAAATATCTGTTTGTACTTATGATTTTGCAGCAAACTACCGTCAAAGTAATAACAATGACAATAAATGTTATGGTGTTCTTTACAGCATAACACTGTTATTTGAAAAAAACTACCAGTTTTTTGCGTTAAATTCTACGGTTGTTGTTTTTTAACGGTAAATGGAAAGACGGTACATTTGTTTTTACGGTACAAAAACTGGCAGATAAGTCGCCGGAATAAAAAAGGACCTTGTACTGTTTTTCCATTAACAACATCCATCCATCCATCCATTTTCTACCGCTTGTCCCACATAATGTTGTAAAAACCAATGTAAATTTAATAGTAACAATCCAGCAACTAAGTTACCAGATTTTTTCCGTAAAAAAACAAAACAGTGGTACTGTTTTTATATCTACCGTAAAGTGTTGCAAGAAATTTAAAAAAAACTATATTTTACAGTAACATTTTGTAAATGTAAAGTTTTTACTGTAAAATCGACAGTCTACTTAAAAAAAATATGTATAGTCGAGGGTTCTGTGGTTTATCCGTGATACAGTGCTCAATACCGGGGTAGAGCGGAATATACGTTAGGTCAGGAAAAAAACACAGAGAGAATATCACCCCATTTTATATAATATCCCCTTCGAAAAAATAAATAAATAAAAAATAATATATATAATTAATAATATATAATATTCTTAATAATATAATATTAATTAATTATTAATAATAATAATTAATCATATATAGTTAATAATAAAAAAACACAGAGGCTATATCATCCTTACAGGCGTGTTTCGCAGGTTTCCCTGCTCATCAGGGGATATTATATAAAATCCCCTGCGGAAAAATATACAGTATATATATATAATACAAATATATAATTAATAATATATTAATTCATAATATTCTTAATAATAATAATAATATTAATATATCATTAATAATAATAATTAATAATATATAATTAATAATTAAAAAACACAGAGGCTATATCATCCCTACAAGCCTGTTTCGCAGGTTTCCCTGCTCATCAGGGGATTTTGTAAAAAATCCCCTGCGAAAAAGAAAAAAAAATGTAATAAAAATATAAAATTAAAAATATATTAATTAAGAACATTCTTAATAATAATAACATTAATATATTATTAGTAATGATAATTAATAATATATCATCAATAATGAAAAAACACAGAGGCTATATCATCCCTACAAGCCTGTTTTGCAGGTTTCCCTGCTCATCAGGGGATTTTATATAAAATCCCCTGTGGAAAAAAATATATGTATATAATAAAACTATAAAATTAATAATATATTAAGTAAGAACATTCTTAATAATAATACTATTAATATATTATTAATAATAATAATTAATAATATATAATTAATAATGAAAAAACACAGAGGCTATATCATCACTACAAGCCTGTTTCGCAGGTTTCCCTGCTCATCAGGGGATTTTATATAAAATCCCCTGTGGAAAAAAAATATATGTATAATAAAAATATAAAATTAATAATATATTAAGTAAGAACATTCTTAATAATAATACTATTAATATATTATTAATAATAATAATTAATCATGTATAATTAATAATGAAAAAACACAGAGGCTATATCATCCCTACAAGCCTGTTTCGCAGGTTTCCCTGCTCATCAGGGGATTTTTTACAAAATCCCCTGCGAAAAAAAAAAAAAAAATGTAATAAAAATATAAAATTAATAATATATTAATTAAGAACATTCTTAATAATAATAATATTCATATATTATTAGTAATAATAATTAATAATATATCATTAATAATGAAAAAACACAGAGGCTATATCATCCCTACAAGCCTGTTTCGCAGGTTTCCCTGCTCATCAGGGGATTTTAAATAAAATCCCCTGCGGAAAAAAAAATATATATATAATAAAAATATAAAATTAATAATACATTAATTAAGAATATTCTTAATAATAATAATAGTAATATGTTATTAATAATAATAATTAATAATATATAATTAATAATGAAAAAACACAGAGGCTATATCATCACTACAAGCCTGTTTCGCAGGTTTCCCTGCTCATCAGGGAATTTTATAAAAAATCCCCTGAAAAAAAAATGTTATAATGAAATCCAGAGGCAAATTCATACATTATTTGCTGTAACAAGCGGCCCTCTGATGGCAGCCATAACTGCCATGTGGCCCTCAATGAAAACCAGTTTGACATCTCTGGCCTAACATGTTTACCTTTTTTAAATGACTTGACTAAAATACAAAAAAAACAAAACTTTTGTGCACAGGTTTTAGATGCAAATTGATAACATCCGATATATATTTAAGGTTTTGCTGATATCAGGCCATAATTCGATATCAATATCGGATCATGACAAGCATTAGAGTGTATCGGAGTGTAGCTCCACCATATAAGAAGTCATGTGTCGAAACGTGTGTTAAGAACCAAAAGCCATCTGCTAAGGATTTAGGTTTTGCTGGACCAGAACTACAAACTGAGTCGACAATACTACTTTATTGCGGTCGTCAGCCATGTTTTTTTTGTTTTTTTTGTCTTTGGAACGCTTTGAGGTCGGACCTCCGACGAGGATATTTCCGACTAACCCTTGTCGTTGTTCAACTCTTCAGTTTTGTCAGGGTGACGTCACATCCCGTCGCGCGGCACATCTGGAGAAACCATCTGGCGAGCAACGCCACTCAACAGTTCCTGCACATCCTCATGTATACGTCCGTGTTTACCTCACATATCAACTCGTCCTCGTGTGTCCACCTGCCATCGCCTCATGGACATTGTGTCCGTGCCCCCCCCCCCAACCCCCGGCCCCCACCGGGTTGACATCACCATGGAGGCACGCAGGGGCCCTCATCATCTGCTCCCAATTACAGAGCTCAGCCTACCGCTTGGCTGAAAGGACTGCTGGGAAACAGCGAGGAACAAGCGGGGCGCTCGAGTGCTGACGACACTTGACCCCTTCAGACCCGCTTTTAGCCGCAGTGGCACAGTGCGATACTGTACGATACCGAGCTGGGGGCGTGGTTTACAAAAGCAAATAACCTCTAATTAGCGTCGGGTCACAAAATATTGGCATTAAAGTGTAGATATTCCTTCGTGGACCATCTGACAAATACAAAACCCAAAACCAGTGAAGTTGGCACGTTGTGTAAATGGTAAATAAAAACAGAATACAATGATTTGCAAATCCTTTTCAACTTATATTCAATTGAATAGACTGCAAAGACAAGATATGTAATGTTCCAACTAAAAAAATCTAATTTTCTTTTTGCAAATAATCATTAACTGTCTTTTACTATGACGCCACAATTTGAAATGTGGACTCGTCAGACCACAGAACACTTTTCCACTTTGCATCAGTCCATCTTAGATGAGCTCGGGCCCAGCGAAGCCGGCGGCGTTTCCGGGTGTTGTTGATAAATGGCTTTCGCTTTGCATAGTAGAGTTTTAACTTGCACTTATAAATGTAGCTGTCATGTCTGTGTGATCATGTTTTGTTTTAGTCATGTTCGGTTTTGTTTTTGGACTTTTTGTGCACTTTTGTTTTGCAGAGGTGTGGACTCGAGTCACATGACTTGGACTCGAGTCAGACTCGAGTCATGAATTTGATGACTTTAGACTCGACTTGACAAAATGTAAAAAGACTTGCAACTCGACTTAGACTTTAACATCAATGACTTGTGACTTCACTTGGACTTGAGCCTTTTGAATTGACATGACTTGACATGACTTGCTACTTTCCCCAAAACCCAAAAATGAAAATGTTATTCGGGAGCGCTCCGTATTTTTCATTGTGTACTTGTCTATCAGCGTTGCGTGTGTCAGCTGGTGTGCTCTCAGTACAACAGCCAATCAAATTAGATCTACTTTGTTTTCATCACACAGCATTCATCCAATCAAATTGCAGGACAACCAACGAAGAAGACATGTCCAAACCACACGCCAGTGAACAAAAAATGATACCTAAAATAATTTTGTTTGGGTATAAAAATTACGAGGTGGTCAACACAAAACGGTTTGCAGTATGCAACACATGCGGTTCGAAAATGACTGATGGAGAGGCAACAACTTCCAACTTCGTCCGGCATTTGAAGTTGCACAAAGAACGGTAAGTTTTGAATGTAAGATAACGTTTATTGGCTAAGTAACGTGACTTTTATTTGCTGTGTAGTTAAATCAGTGAGGCTGTAAACTCACTGCTAACGTTATAACGTTGTTGCAAACACGGGAATCTGTTGCAGTTCACTACCTTATTCATACTTTTTGTTCAGTGATTTTTTTTAAGCAGGGTTACGTTAGTCAACATATCACACGTAACGTTAGACGGCGGTCAGCAGCACCGCGTATTTTAGCCACCTAAAAAAAGACAAAAATAGTAAAATAAAGGTCAGTTAAAATGTATACTATATTATGAATATGTGTACCGTTTTAGCTAGCTTTCTGACATACTGTTGGTTGTTTACCTCAGTGGTCCCCAACCACCGGGCCGCGGCCTGGTACTGGTCCGTGGATCGATTGGTATCGGGCCGCACAAGAAAATTTTTCTTTTTTCTTTTTTTAATTAAATAAACATAAAAAACACAAGATACACTTACAAGTAGTGCACCAACCCAAAACAACTCTCTCCCCCCTTTTGTTCTGGGCATTGAACATGAAGACTCTTCCTTCACTGTTCTGAGTGGCCATGAGAGTCTTGGCAGTGCCTGCCTCCAGTGCTCCAGTGGAGCGAGTTTTCAGCCATGGTGGCATCATACTACGCCCCCATCGTGCACAAATGACTGACAGACTCTTGGCTAATTTGGTCTTTTGCAAATGCAATGCAGCATAGGGCCCTGACATATAAAAAGTACAACTTTTTTGTTATGTTCACGTATATGTCATGTTTTTTCAATGTTAACACTTTTGTACAAATAAGTACATTTGCACTTTATTTTTCAATGTGTTTGTTCTGTAAAGGAATGAGTTAATGTTTAAAATGACTGGTTAATAGTGCTATTATAAAGTGCAATGTCAGCACAATTTTCTTTCCTGCAATTTAAAATGCACTTGTTTTAATGAATAAATACAGCGTTTGAAAAGCATACACAATCTGTGTTAATATATTAGTCTGTGGTTAAAAGGACTTGAAAGGACTCGAAACTCAAAATGCAGGACTTAGGACTTGACTTGAGACTTTCCAGTCTTGACTTTGGACTTGACTCGGGGCTTGCCTGTCTTGACTCGGGACTTGACTCGGACTTGAGGGCAAAGACTTGAGACTTACTTGTGACTTGCAAAACAATGACTTGGTCCCACCTCTGTTGTTTTGTTTTGTCACCATAGCAACCCATTAGTTTTCACCTGTCACGTCACGCGCCTGTTTCACGTTTTGAGTCATGCACCTGTTTTCGTTAATCATGTAGGTAGTAATTAAGGTCATTGTTTTCAGTTCGTCGTCCTGGCGAAATCCCGGATTCATACCCCTGTCACACTTCTACCTCTGCGCACTTCATAGTCCATGCCAAGTAAGTTTTTTGTTTATTAATGCCACAGTTAGTGTTTTTGTTTAATTGTTCACAGTTTTTTGCCCACGTGCAAGTCTTTTTGTTTCGTTAGTCAAATTTGTACATCCGCCTTGAGCGCGCTTTTTGTTCCTTTGAGTGTTATAAATAAATATGTATTCACCTTCACGCCATGACCAGTCCAGCTTTACTTGCATCTCGGGAAAACAAACACACCATAGTCCACGCCTTGACTAGTAGCGACCAACTGTAGTTACTGAGAGTGGATTTCTGAAGTGTTCCCGAGCCCATGTGGTGATATCCTTTACACACCGATTTCGCTTTTTGATGCAGTACCGCCCGAGGGATCCAATGTCCGTAACATCATCGCTTACGTGCAGTGATTTCTCCAGATTCTCTGATCCTTTTGATGATATTACGGACCGTAGATGATGAAATCCCTAAATTCCTTGCAATAGTTCGTTGAGAAATGTTGTTTTTTAAACAATTTGCTCACACATTTGTTCACAAAGTGGTGAGCCTCGCCCCATCCTTGTTTGTGAATGACCGAGCATTTCATGGAAGCTGCTTTTATACCCAATCATGGCACCCACCTGTTCCCAATGAGCCTGTTCACCTGTGGGATGTTCCAAATAAGTGTTTGATGAGCATTCCTCAACTTTTTTGCCACTTGGGCCAGCTTTTTTGAAACATGTTGCAGGCATCCAATTCCAAATGAGCTAAAATTTGCAAAAAAAATAACCAATTTTACCAGTTCGAACGTTAAGTATCTTGTTTTTGCAGTCTATTTGCATTGTTTTTATTTACCATTTACATGGTTCAGTAATTCTATTAATCAATCAATCAATCAATCAATCAATGTTTATTTATATAGCCCTAAAACACAAGTGTCTCAAACGGCTGCACAAGCCACAACGACATCCTCGGTTCAGAGCCCACATAAGGGCAAGGAAAAACTCACCCCAGTGGGACGTCGATGTGAATGACTATGAGAAACCTTGGAGAGGACCGTATATGTGGGTAACCCCCCCCCCCCCCGCCCCCCTCCTCTCTTTATTAGTTGTTCATCTGCAGTCCTCTCCAAGGTTTCTCATAGTCATTCATATTGACATCCCACCGGGTTGTGAGTTTTTCCTTGCCCTTATGTGGGCTCTGAACCGAGGATGTCGTTGTGGCTTGTGCAGCCCTTTGAGACACTTGTGATTTAGGGCTATATTAATAAACATTGATTGATTGATTGAAGGGTAACTAGTTGTCATCTATTCAAGTTATTTCTAGTAAGTCAAGAAACGTTATAACCATAAATTCCGGACTGTGAGGCGCTACTTTTTCCCCATGCTTTGACCCCTCCGGCTAATAAAACGGTGCGACTAATTCATGGATTTTTCTTCGCTGACGGCCATGTTGCGATTTATTTTTCATTTTCTTAAACAGGTGTGTTATTGTTTGTGCTGTGGCACCATCTTTTGGGCGAGTTCTCTCACTGCAGGTGCTGCACATTGCCCTTCTTTTTAGACTGAGCTTTAAACCAGAATTACAAGTGCCGTTCCGTCTTCGAGCCGTCCGTAGCGCTCCTACTCGTATGGATTCTTCATTCATCACTTCAAAAAGTTAAAAAGGTAAAGTCCCAACGATAGTCACACACACACACACTGGGTGTGGTGAAATGATCCTCTGCATTTGACCCGTCCCCAAAGAAACGTTTGTAAGTTTTACAATATAACTATAACAATTCTTACTTAATAAACCGCCCCATGCGAGATGCCTGTACGAGTGTTTTCATGCATATTTTTTAATCGTAGAGTAATGAAGCTGGCGTCGTTAACATTAGCTTATAGGCTAACACGTTTACACGTGTCTTTGTTATTATTAATAACTCACAATGGCATTTTCTTTATATTGTTTCAGTTTCACACAATCCTCAGTAAATTCCCCAAAACGTCACCGTGGAGTTATCGAGTCTGTTTAGCTCAGTGTTTTTCAACCTTTTTTGAGCCGAGGCACATTTTTTGCGTTGAAAAAAACCGGAGGCACACCACCAGCAGAAATCTTAAAAAACGAAACTCAGTTGACAGTAAAAAATCGGATATGACTTTAAATCATAACCAAGCATGCATCACTATAGCTCTTGTCTCAAAGTAGGTGTACTGTCATCACCTGTCACATCACGCCCTGACTTATTTTGAGTTTTTTGCTGTTTTCCTGTCTGTAGTGTTTTAGTTCCTCTCTTGCGCTCTTATTTTGGTAAGCTTTTCCTGTTTTGTTGGCATTTTCCTGTAGCAGTTTCATGTCTTCCTTTGAGCAATATTTTCCTGCATCTACTTTGTTTTAGCAATCAAGACTATTTAAGTTGTTTTTATACTTCTTTGTGGGGACATTGTTGATTGTCATGTCATGTTCGGATGTACTTTGTGGACGCCGACTTTGCTCCACAGTAAGTCTTTGCTGTCGTCCAGCATTCTGTTTTTGTTTACTTTGTAGCCAGTTCAATTTTAGTTTCATTCTGCATAGCCTTCTCTAAGTTTCACTGCCTTTTCTTTGGGGCACTCACCCTTTGTTTATTTTTGGTTTAAGCATTAGACATCTTTTTACCTGCACACTGCATCCCGCTGTTTCCGACATCTACGAAGCAATTAGGTACTGGCTGCCACCTACTGATATGGAAGAGAATTACACGGTTACTCTGTCGAGCTCTAGACAGCACCGACACTCAACGACAACTCAATTTGCAGACTATAATTACTGGTTTGCAAAAAAAATTGTTAACCCAAATAGGTGAAATTAGATAATCACCCACGGCACACCAGACTGTATCTCACGGCACACTAGTGTGCCGTGGCACAGTGGTTGAAAAAACACCGGTTTAGCTGATTGGAGAGCTTCCGCTGCCAGTGGGTTCATGACGATGACTTCTGTTTTGTTTGATCGGCCGTTTTACTGCCAGGTGACAGACACTGTTTGGGAAGTTAAGTTACATTTATTCAATCTTTCTGTGTAAATACCTCATTTCACAATGTATATATATCTGCGGCAAACATATGGGGAAAAAAAATGTTTCCTTCTAAAATTTAGTAGACACGGCTTATTTACCGGTGCAGTCCGGAAAATAGGGTATTTACATTTAGGCTATGTGTGTTTCATGCCTAAAATAACTTTGTTTGGGCTATAGTGTGAATGTACACTGCAAAAAGTCAGTGTTCAAAAACAAGGGGAAAAAAAATACAAAAATGAGGGGTATTTTATTTGAACTAAGCAAAATTATCTGCCAATAGAACAAGAAAATTTGGCTTGTCAAAACTTTCCAAAACAAGTAAAATTAGCTAACCTCAATGAACCCCAAAATACCTTAAAATAAATATATTCTCACTAATAACAACTGCACTTTTCTTGGTAGAAAAAACAAATATGATACCTTTTTTCTCAATATGTTGAAGCATTTTCTTAAATGAAGTAAATGCTAGTGCCATTATCTTGACATAATGATTTGCGCTCGGCATTACATTTCTTGAAACCAGCAAACTTATACTAAAAACTAGTTTATTTTTCATAATGGAAAGGCAACAAGGCAAGCGCTTGTTACTCTCGGGGTCTCCTAGCCGCTCAGGCAAATCATATGGTCTAAAAAGGCATTTTTCCATCGATAACATGACATCATCGCGCCAAGTGCGTGCACTTTCAGTCAATTAGTGCGCAAGGAAAAATAAAAAAATAAAAATATATATATATATATATATAAAACACAGGGAGCAGCCTTGCTAATTAAGGTATACGGCGGATTAAACGACGGGGGGTGATAGCTACCTAGAAAAGGTACACTGCAAAAACTGAAATCTAAGTAAGATTAAATATCTCAAATAAGGGTGATATTTGCTTATTTTCTGTCTGATAAGATAATTCTTCTCACTAAGCAGATTTTATGTTAGAGTGTTTTACTTGTTTTAAGTGTTTTGGTCCTAAATGATCTCAGTAAGATATTACAGCTTGTTGCTGAGATTTGATGACCTATATTGAGTAAAACATGCTTGAAACTAGAATAACTGTTGCAAAGCTGTGTCCTCAATAATCACAAGTATAAAACTACTTTTTTAAAGTAATAATTTCGTACTTCAAGCACGAAATAAAAAATCATGACTTTGACACAATTGTGTCTCATAATTAAAACAGATGACAGCCAAATGGACTTTGCTGTTTTATTTTCAATGAAACAAGAGAAAACACGTACTCATATGGTAGTACAGTTGGCACAGTACAGTAAACTGACAGTTAATATTTAAACATTTGACTTTTCAAACAATTTTGAATAGAAATAGTTCATGCACATTCAGATAAATTCTTCAAAATTACAATTAAAAAAAATTGGCCATTAAGGCCGGGCTGTAAATATATATATATATATATATATATATATATATATATATATATATATATATATATATATATATATATATATATATATATATATATATTTACAGCCCGGCCTTAACAGCCAATTATATATATATATATATGTATATATATATATATATATATGTCTTAATAAGGTTATCCAAAAAATAGTGCTCGATACCGTAGTAGAGCGCAATATATGTATGTGTGGGAAAAAAAATCACAAGACTATTTCATCTCTACAGGCCTGTTTCATGAGGGGGGGTACCCTCAATCGTCAGGAGATTTTAATGGGAGCATTCGCATACCATGGTTTATATAGGGCACAGAGTGGGTGGGTACAGGCTGGCCTAGGGGCGTGGTGATTGGCTCATGTGTTACCTAGGAGGTGTTTCCGTCTATGGCGGCATGCTGTTACAATTTCGCTGCGCTTGTTGAGGGATGACAGGTCTGGACGGTAAATAATAAACAGCTTCTCTTTCAAGCATAGGTTGCATCTTTTATTACCACTATTGTAAGGTGTGCTGGATGCAAGAATTTGCCATGTTATTGAATATTCAACATTATTGTCTTTGAGGTCCCAAATGTGTTTGCTGAGTTCTGTGGTATTTCGCAGGTTTTTGTTCCTGAAAGAAGCCTTGTGATTGTTCCATCTGGTTTTGAATTCTCCCTCGGTTAATCCTACATATGTGTCGGATGTGTTAATGTCCTTGCGTATTACCTTAGATTGGTAGACAACTGATGTTTGTAAGCACCCCCCGTTGAGAGGGCAATCAGGTTTCTTTCGACAGTTACAGTCTTTGTTGGAAACGTCTCAACTAACATTGGACACAAATTCCTCAATCTGATTGACAAACACTTTCCCAAAGACAACATCCTAAGAAAAGTATTCAACAAGAACAACATTAAATTGAGCTACAGCTGCATGAACAATATACGACAAATCATCTCAAACCACAACAAAACAATTGCAAATGAGCCGTCGGCCCCCAGACAGAGCGACTCCAAAACCAACAAAGACTGTAACTGTCGAAAGAAACCTGATTGCCCTCTCAACGGGGGGTGCTTACAAACATCAGTTGTCTACCAATCTAAGGTAATACGCAAGGACATTAACACATCCGACACATATGTAGGATTAACCGAGGGAGAATTCAAAACCAGATGGTACAATCACAAGGCTTCTTTCAGGAACAAAAACTTGCGAAATACCACAGAACTCAGCAAACACATTTGGGACCTCAAAGACAATAATGTTGAATATTCAATAACATGGCAAATTCTTGCATCCAGCACACCTTACAATAGTGGTAATAAAAGATGCAACCTATGCTTGAAAGAGAAACTGTTTATTATTTACCGTCCAGACCTGTCATCCCTCAACAAGCGCAGCGAAATTGTAACAGCATGCCGCCATAGACGGAAACACCTCCTAGGTAACACATGAGCCAATCACCACGCCCCTAGGCCAGCCTGTACCCACCCACTCTGTGCCCTATATAAACCATGGTATGCGAATGCTCCCATTAAAATCTCCTGATGATTGAGGGTACCCCCCCTCATGAAACAGGCCTGTAGAGATGAAATAGTCTTGTGATTTTTTTTCCCACACATACATATATATATATATATATATATATATATGTACATATTTACAGCCCGGCCTTAACAGCCAATTTTTTTTAATTGTAATTTTGAAGAATTTATCTGAATGTGCATGAACTATTTCTATTCAAAATTGTTTGAAATGTCAAATGTTTAAATATTAACTGTCAGTTTACTGTACTGTGCCAACTGTACTACCATATGAGTACGTGTTTTCTCTTGTTTCATTGAAAATAAAACAGCAAAGTCCATTTGGCTGTCATCTGTTTTAATTATGAGACACAATTGTGTCAAAGTCATGATTTTTTATTTCATGCTTGAAGTACGAAATGATTACTTTAAAAAAGTAGTTTTATACTTGTGAGTGTTGATGACACAGCTTTGCAACAGTTATTCTAGTTTCAAGCATGTTTTACTCAATATAGGTCATCAAATCTCAGCAACAAGCTGTAATATCTTACTGAGATCATTTAGGACCAAAACACTTAAAACAAGTAAAACACTCTAACATAAAATCTGCTTAGTGAGAAGAAGTATCTTATCAGACAGAAAATAAGCAAATATCACCCTTATTTGAGATAATTAATCTTACTTAGATTTCAGTTTTTGCAGTGTACCTTTTCTAGGTAGCTATCAACCCCCCCCCGTCGTTTAATCCGCCGTATACCTTAATTAGCAAGGCTGCTCCCTGTGTTCCACTCGCTGACATTCCGTCATGTCCGATGTTAACGCGCTAAGTGCCCTCCTCACATTACTAGTCAGTCAGTACTACCCTGACCCAGTCTGCACCACCCGTGCATGTAGACCATCGCATCAAAAGCAACGGAACCCGATGCCAAAATAAACATCAATTAAAGCTGTCGAAAAAAAAAGAAAAAAAAGAAAAACAGCTGCAGCTTTGAAAATGAGCAGCAGGCTTCAAACGCCGGGCGTCCTTTTAAAAAAAAAAAAAAAAGGGCTGCCTCACATCCACCAAAAGGCCAGGCTGGAATTAGCGAGGACCAGCTTGGATGCGATGACACAAATTACCCCACACACTAATGGAGTGTGGAAAGAACATTTAAAGCCTCGCCGGAGCCAAACCCGTGCAAAACAACTTTTTGGTCATGTCAATATTGGGGAAATGTACTTGAACTGTGCCGAGTTGTCAATAAAAGTTGGATTTGTTAGACTGAATCTACAAACCACAAAACCAGTGAAGTTGGCACGTTGTGTAATTCGTAAATAAAAACAGAATACAATGATTTGCAAAACCTTTTCAACTTATATTCAATTGAATAGACTGCAAAGACAAGATATTTAATGTTCCAACTGAGAAACTTCATTTTTTTGGGGCAAATAATCATTCACTTAGAATTTAATGGCAGCAACACATTGCAAAAAAGTTGGCACAGGGGCATTTTTACCACTGTGTTACATGGCCTTTCCTTTTAAAAACACTCAGTAAACGTTTGGGAATTTCAGGTGGAATTCTTTCCCATTCTTGCTTGATGTACAGCTTAAGTTGTTCAACAGTCCGGGGGTCTCCGTTGTGGTATTTTAGGCTTCATAATGCGCCACACATTTTCAATGGGAGACAGGTCTGGACTACTGGCAAGCCAGCCTAGTACCCGCACTCTTTTACTATGAAGCCACGCTGTTGGAACATGTGGCTTGGCATTGTCTTGCTAAAATAAGCAGGGGCGTCCATGATAACGTTGCTTGGATGACAACATATGTTGCTCCAAAACCTGTATGTACCTTTCAGCATTAATGGTGCCTTCACAGATGTGTAAGTTACCCATGTCTTGGGCACTAATACACCCCCATACCATCACAGATGCTGGCTTTTGAACTTTGCGCCTATACAGGTAAAAGCCAGTAAATTAGAATATTTTGAAAAACTTGATTTATTTCAGTAATTGCATTCAAAAGGTGTAACTTGTACATTATATTTATTCATTGCACACAGACTGATGCATTCAAATGTTTATTTCATTTAATTTTGATGATTTGAAGTGGCAACAAATGAAAATCCAAAATTCCGTGTGTCACAAAATTAGAATATTACTTAAGGCTAATACAAAAAAGGGATTTTTAGAAATGTTGGCCAACTGAAAAGTATGAAAATGAAAAATATGAGCATGTACAATACTCAATACTTGGTTGGAGCTCCTTTTGCCTCAATTACTGCGTTAATGCGGCGTGGCATGGAGTCGATGAGTTTCTGGCACTGCTCAGGTGTTATGAGAGCCCAGGTTGCTCTGATAGTGGCCTTCAACTCTTCTGCGTTTTTGGGTCTGGCATTCTGCATCTTCCTTTTCACAATACCTCACAGATTTTCTATGGGGCTAAGGTCAGGGGAGTTGGCGTGCCAATTTAGAACAGAAATACCATGGTCCGTAAACCAGGCACGGGTAGATTTTGCGCTGTGTGCAGGCGCCAAGTCCTGTTGGAACTTGAAATCTCCATCTCCATAGAGCAGGTCAGCAGCAGGAAGCATGAAGTGCTCTAAAACTTGCTGGTAGACGGCTGCGTTGACCCTGGATCTCAGGAAACAGAGTGGACCGACACCAGCAGATGACATGGCACCCCAAACCATCACTGATGGTGGAAACTTTACACTAGACTTCAGGCAACGTGGATCCTGTGCCTCTCCTGTCTTCCTCCAGACTCTGGGACCTCGATTTCCAAAGGAAATGCAAAATTTGCATGGTTGGGTGATGGTTTGGGGTGCCATGTCATCTGCTGGTGTCGGTCCACTCTGTTTCCTGAGATCCAGGGTCAACGCAGCCGTCTACCAGCAAGTTTTAGAGCACTTCATGCTTCCTGCTGCTGACCTGCTCTATGGAGATGGAGATTTCAAGTTCCAACAGGACTTGGCGCCTGCACACAGCGCAAAATCTACCCGTGCCTGGTTTACGGACCATGGTATTTCTGTTCTAAATTGGCCCGCCAACTCCCCTGACCTTAGCCCCATAGAAAATCTGTGGGGTATTGTGAAAAGGAAGATGCAGAATGCCAGACCCAAAAACGCAGAAGAGTTGAAGGCCACTATCAGAGCAACCTGGGCTCTCATAACACCTGAGCAGTGCCAGAAACTCATCGACTCCATGCCACGCCGCATTAACGCAGTAATTGAGGCAAAAGGAGCTCCAACCAAGTATTGAGTATTGTACATGCTCATATTTTTCATTTTCATACTTTTCAGTTGGCCAACATTTCTAAAAATCCCTTTTTTGTATTAGCCTTAAGTAATATTCTAATTTTGTGACACACGGAATTTTGGATTTTCATTTGTTGCCACTTCAAATCATCAAAATTAAATGAAATAAACATTTGAATGCATCAGTCTGTGTGCAATGAATAAATATAATGTACAAGTTACACCTTTTGAATGCAATTACTGAAATAAATCAAGTTTTTCAAAATATTCTAATTTACTGGCTTTTACCTGTAACAGTCCGGATGTTTCTTTTCCTCTTTGGTCCGGAGGACACGACGTCCACAGTTTCCAAAAACAATATGAAATGTGGACTCCTTCGACCACATAACACTTTTCCACTTTGCATCAGTCCCTTTTAGATGAGCTCGGGCCCAGCGAAGCCGGCGGCGTTTCTGGGTGTTGTTGATAAATGGCTTTCGCTTTGCATTTTATAGCTTAATTTTCACTTACAGATGTGGCGACCAACTGTAGTTATTGACAGGGGTTTTCTGAAGTGCCCATGTGGTGATATCCTTTACACACTCATGTTGCTTTTTGATGCTGTACCGCCTAAGGCAGGGGTCGGCAACCCAAAATGTTGAAAGAGCCATATTGGACCACAAATACAAAAACAAATCTGTCTGGAGCCGCAAAAATGTAAAAGCCATATTACATACAGATAGTGTGTCATGAGATATAAATTGAATTAAGAGGACTTAAAGGAAACTAAATGACCTCAAATATAGCTACAAATTAGGCATAATGATGCAATATGTACATATTGTGAGCCTAAATAGCATGTTAGCATCGATTAGCTTGCAGTCATGCAGTGACCAAATATGTCTGATTAGCACTCCACACATGTCAATAACAACAAAACTCACCTTTCATGTACAACGTTAAAAGTTTGGTGGACAAAATGAGACAGAAAAAGAAGTGGCATAAAACACGTCCTAGAAAGTCAGAGAAAGTTGTACATGTAAACAAACTACGGTGAGTTCAAGGACCGCCAAAATTAGTAGGACAAAACGGCGCTCGCCAAATACTCGAATCAGTGAAGCATGTTTAATATAAACAGTGTGCTTTGTAACAATTAGGGAGGTTTGTGTCATGTTTGTCATCCTACAGAAACCATATTAAAACAAAACAATTTTTTTTCCCCCCCCTCATCTTTTGCCATTTTTCATACATTTTTAAAAATGCTCCAGAGAGCCACTAGGGCGGCGCTAAAGAGCCGCATGCAGCTCTAGAGCCGCGGGTTGCCGACCCCTGGCCTAAGGGATCGACGGTCACGGGCATTCAATGTTGGTTTACAGCCTTGCAGTGATTTCTCCAGATTCTCTGAACCTTTTGATGATATTACGGAGCGTAGATGGCGAAATCCCTAAATTCCTTGCAATAGCTGGTTGAGAAATGTTGTTCTTAAACTGTTCGACAATTTGCTCACGCATTTGTTGACATTTAAGTGCAATTTTTGTTAGTTATTTTTACACTTTTTTTCTCTAATTCTGTTAGCATGCGAACGATAGCATGCTAGCAAGCTAACATAAGCATGCTAACATTTTCATCTAATTTTAGACATTTTTCTCTACTTCCGCCGCCATACATACGCCTTAGCGTCTTACAACTTGGTATGTGAAACATGCTAACTGTTAGCATAATAAGGTTAGCACACACACGAAAAGTTAGTATTTTAATGTAAGCATGATAACGTTTTAGGCTAGCCCTGTAGCTCATTTTGTACAGTTACACAGAAAACTCACAGATTTTGACAGTCGGCACCATCTTAAAAGTACGGCGGCTTCCTGGGACCCCCGGCCAGAGGTCCTGGGGCACGGATAGAAGGCCCATCAAAATTTTCGCAGGAATTTTCTAGTTTGTCTCCAAAATTGTTATAACTTTACCTCTGCATAACATTGTAAGTTATGCAGAACCAACAATAAAGTGCAAACTTTTTCAGCTAATTTTACACACTTTTCCTCTAATTCCGCAGCTATACACTTAATAGTCATATAAATTGGCATGGGACACATGCTAACTGTGAGAATGCTAACTTTTTAAACTAATTTTACACCTTTTTCCCTCTAATTCCGCAACCATACACCTTATTCATATAACTTGATATGTGACACATGCTAACGGTTAGCATGTTAGCATGCGAACATTAAAGTGCAATTTTTGTTAGATATTTTTACACTTTTTTCTCTAATCCTGCTAGCATGCAAACGATAGCATGCTAACATTTTCCTCTAATTTTAGACATTTTTCTCTACTTCCGCCGCCATACACCTTAGTCATATAACTTGATATGTGACACATGCTAACGGTTAGCATATTAGCATGCCAACATTAAAGTGCAATTTTTGTTAGATATTTTTACACTTTTTTCTCTAATCCTGCTAGCATGCAAACGATAGCATGCTAACATTTTCCTCTAATTTTAGACATTTTTCTCTACTTCCGCCGCCATACACCTTAGTCATATAACTTGATATGTGACACATGCTAACGGTTAGCATGTTAGCATGCGAACATTAAAGTGCAATTTTTGTTAGATATTTTTACACTTTTTTCTCTAATCCTGCTAGCATGCAAACGATAGCATGCTAACATTTTCCTCTAATTTTAGACATTTTTCTCTACTTCCGCCGCCATACACCTTAGTCATATAACTTGATATGTGACACATGCTAACTGTTAGCATGCTAGAATGTTAACATTAAAGTGAAATTTTTGTTAGATACGGGACAAGCGGTAGAAAATGGATGGATGGATGGATTTTTACACTTTTTTTCTGTAATCCTGCTAGCATGCAAACGATAGGAGGCTAGCAAGCTAACATAAGCATGCTAGCACTTTCCTCTAATTTTAGACATTTTTCTCTACTTCCTCCGCCATACATACGCCTTCGCGTCTTATAACTTGGTATGTGACATATGCTAACTGTGAGAATGCTAACTTTTTAAACTAATTTCACACCTTTTTCCTCTAATTCCGCAGCCATACACCTTAGTCATATAACTTGATATGTGACACATGCCAACTGTTAGCATGCTAGCATGCGAACATTAAAGTGCAATTTTTGTTAGATATTTTTACACTTTTTTCTCTAATCCTGTTAGCATGCAAACGATAGCATGCTCGCATGCTAACATTTTCCTCTAATTTTAAACATTTTTCTCTACTTCTGCCGCCATACATACGCCTTAGCGTCTTATAACTTGGTATGTGACACATGCTAACTTTTTAAACTAATTTTACACCTTTTTCCTCTAATTCCGCAGCCATACACCTTAGTCATATAACTTGATATGTGACACATGCTAACTGTTAGCATGCTAGCATGCTAACATTAAAGTGCAATTTTTGTTGGATATTTTTTCACTTTTTTCTCTAATCCTGCTAACACGCAAACGATAGCTAACATAAGCATGCTAACATTTCCCCCTAATTTTAGACATTTTTCTCTACTTCCGCCGCCATACACCTTAGTCATATAACTTGATATGTGACACATGCTAACTGTTAGCATGCTAGCATGCTAACATTAAAGTGCAATTTTTGTTAGATACGGGACAAGCGGTAGAAAATGGATGAATGGATAGATTTGTAGCAAGCTAACATAAGCATGCTAACATTTAACTCTAATTTTAGACATTTTTCTCTACTTCCGCCACCATACATACGCCTTAGCGTCTTATAACTTGGTATGTGACACATGCTAACTTTTTAAACTAATTTTACACCTTTTTCCTCTAATTCCGCAGCCATACACCTTAGTCATATAACTTGATATGTGACACATGCCAACTGTTAGCATGCTAGCATGCTAACATTAAAGTGCAATTTTTGTTGGATATTTTGTCACTTTTTTCTCTAATCCTGCTAACACGCAAACGATAGCTAACATAAGCATGCTAACATTTCCCCCTAATTTTAGACATTTTTCTCTACTTCCGCCGCCATACACCTTAGTCATATAACTTGATATGTGACACATGCTAACTGTTAGCATGCTAGCATGCTAACATTAAAGTGCAATTTTTGTTAGATACGGGACAAGCGGTAGAAAATGGATGGATGGATAGATTTGTAGCAAGCTAACATAAGCATGCTAACATTTAACTCTAATTTTAGACATTTTTCTCTACTTCCGCCACCATACATACGCCTTAGCGTCTTATAGCTTGGTATGTGACACATGCTAACTTTTTAAACTAATTTTACACCTTTTTCCTCTAATTCCGCAGCCATACACCTTAGTCATATAACTTGATCTGTGACACATGCCAACTGTTAGCATGCTAGCATGCTAACATTAAAGTGCAATTTTTGTTGGATATTTTTTCACTTTTTTCTCTAATCCTGCTAACACGCAAACGATAGCTAACATAAGCATGCTAACATTTCCCCCTAATTTTAGACATTTTTCTCTACTTCCGCCGCCATACACCTTAGTCATATAACTTGATATGTGACACATGCTAACTGTTAGCATGCTAGCATGCGAACATTAAAGTGCAATTTTTGTTAAATATTTTTACACTTTTTTCTCTAATCCTGTTAGCATGCAAACGATATTATGCTCGCATGCTAACATTTTCGTCTAATTTTAGACATTTTTCTCTACTTCCGCCGCCATACATACGCCTTAGCGTCTTATAACTTGGTACGTGACACATGCTAACTTTTTAAACTAATGTTACACCTTTTTCCTCCAATTCCGCAGCCATACACCTTAGTCATATAACTTGATATGTGACACATGCTAACTGTTAGCATGCTAGCATGCGAACATTAAAGTGCAATTTTTGTTAAATATTTTTACACTTTTTTCTCTAATCCTGTTAGCATGCAAACGATAGCATGCTCGCATGCTAACATTTTCCTCTAATTTTAAACATTTTTCTCTACTTCCGCCGCCATACATACGCCGTAGCGTCTTATAACTTGGTATGTGACACATGCTAACTTTTTAAACTAATGTTACACCTTTTTCCTCTAATTCCACAGCCATACACCTTGGTCATATAACCTGATATGTGACACATGCTAACTGTTAGCATGCTAGCATGCGAACATTAAAGTGCAATTTTTGTTTAATATTTTTACACTTTTTTCTCTAATCCTGTTAGCATGCAAACGATAGCATGCGAGCATGCTAACATTTTCGTCTAATTTTAGACATTTTTCTCTACTTCCGCCGCCATACATACGCCCTAGCGTCTTATAACTTGGTATGTGACACATGCTAACTTTTTAAACTAATGTTACACCTTTTTCCTCTAATTCCACAGCCATACACCTTGGTCATATAACCTGATATGTGACACATGCCAACTGTTAGCATGCTAGCATGCTAACATTAAAGTGCAATTTTTGTTGGATATTTTTTCACTTTTTTCTCTAATCCTGTTAGCATGCAAACAATAGCATGCTAGCAAGCTAACATAAGCATGCTAGCACTTTCCTCTAATTTTAGACATTTTTCTCTACTTCCGCCGCCATACACCTTAGTCATATAACTTGATATGTGGCACATGCTAACTGTTAGCATGCTAGAATGCTAACATTAAAGTGAAATTTTTGTTAGATACGGGACAAGCGGTAGAAAATGGATGGATGGATGGATTTGTACACTTTTTTCTGTAATCCTGCTAGCATGCAAACAATAGGATGCTAGCAAGCTAACATAAGCATGCTAACATTTTCCTCTAATTTTAGACATTTTTCTCTACTTCCGCCGCCATACACCTTAGTCATATAACTTGATATGTGACACATGTTAACTGTGAGAATGCTAACTTTTTAAATTAATTTCACACCTTTTTCCTGTAATTCCGCAGCCATACACCTTAGTCATATAACTTGATATGTGACACATGCTAACTGTTAGCATGCTAGAATGCTAACGTTAAAGTGACATTTTTGTTAGATACAGGACAAGCGGTAGAAAATGGATGGATGGATATATTTGTAGCAAGCTAACATAAGCATGCCAACACTTTCCTCCAATTTTAGACATTTTTCTCTACTTCCGCCGCCATACATACGCCTTAGCATCTGATAACTTGGTATGTGACACATGCTAACTTTTTAAACTAATTTTACACCTTTTTTCCTCCAATTCCGCAGCCATACACCTTAGTCATATAACTTGATATGTGACACATGCTAACTGTTAGCATGCTAGCATGCGAACATTAAAGTGCAATTTTTGTTAAATATTTTTACACTTTTTTCTCTAATCCTGTTAGCATGCAAACGATAGCATGCTAGCAAGCTAACTTAAGCATGTTAACACTTTCCTCTAATTTTAGACATTTTTCTCTACTTCCTCCGCCATACATACGCCTTAGCGTCTTATAACTTGGTATGTGACACATGCTAACTGTGAGAATGCTAACTTTTTAAACAAATTTCACACCTTTTTCTCTAATTCCACAGCCATACACCTTAGTCATATGACTTGATATGTGACACATGTTAACTGTTAGCATGCTAGCATGCTAACATTAAAGTGCAATTTTTGTTAAATATTTTTTACACGTTTTTCTCTAATCCTGCTAGCATACAAACGATAGCATGCTAGCAAGCTAACATAAGCATGTTAACTTTTTCATCTAATTTTACACTTTTTTCCCTATTCCCGCAGCCGTACACCTTAGAGTCTTATAACTTGGTATGTGCAACATGCCAACTGTTAGCATGCTAACATTAAAATGCAGATTTGTTTTGCCATCTTTACACTTTTTTCTCTAATCATGTTAGCATACAAACGATAGCATGCTAGCAAGCTAAAATAAGCATGCCAAATTTTTCATCAAATTTTACACTTTTTTCTCTATTTCCGTAGCCATACGCCCTAGAGTCATATAACTTGATATGTGACACATGCTAACTGTTAGCATGCTAGCATGCTAACATTAAAGTGCAACTTTTGTTAGTTATTTTTACACTTTTTTCTCTAATCCTGCTAGCATGCAAACGATAGCATGCTAGCATGCTAACATTTTCCTCTAATTTTTTTTTTGATTGATTGATTGAAACTTTTATTAGTAGATTGCACAGTACAGTGCATATTCCGTACAATTGACCACTAAATGGTAACACCCGTTTTTCAACTTGTTTAAGTCCACGCGGTCCACGTAATCAATTCATGGTCATTTCAGACATTTTTCTCTACTTGTAGTTTGTCTATAAAATTGTTATAACTTTACCTCTGCATAACGTTATGCAGAACCCAATATTTGAGAAGGACTGGGTTAAACCAACGCCTGCATTGTCTTCTTCTACCTGATCGGTTTTGAAAACGCACGCTATCGACACCTAGTGGACATAAGCGGAACCGCCGCATTGTATGAAGATTGTCTATTTATAGTGACTGTATCCACCTTTTTGTGTGTGTGTGTGTGTGTGTGTGTGTGTGTGTGTGTCCTCTTCACGACCAGCGAGCACGTTAGGCCTGATAAGGAGTCAAAAAGCTCGGCTCCACTTTGATGCGATGACTTTGCGGCGGAATCTTCCCTGTGAGATGTTAATCTAGCCTCTACATGGCAGATTACCCCTCCGCCTTCCACCACCTCAGACGGTCAAGGTAATTTTGACCCACTTAGGCCGTCTTTGATCCCAAACCCCTTTTAACAGATCCGCACAAGAAACTGATTTTGTCAACCCCCCCTCCTCTCTTCTGACCGCCGCCTCCTTGCAAAGCTGCCGACGCTAAAGCTGCCTAAGAGCTGCCAGAGTTGCTGACAGCCAGCGAGAGTTGAAAGCGCCTTTAATGCTGACGATCAGTGCCAGCGACTTGCCGCTAATGGCGCCCGCTTTTTTTTTTTTTTTCCACCGCGAGGATGGGTGGGAGCCGTGTCACTTTGCTCCGACACGCTACAAGTTCTTTATTCCTTTACAAGGAAATTATTGAGTTTGCAAATGAGCCTGTTTGCTCTTGTGGGTTCTTTTCCCCCGCCGACTGACTGGGGGAAGATTGGCAGCGAGGTGACACCGGCGGCGTCTCGTCACTTTGGAGACGTGATTAAAAACACCAAAAAAAAGCCGGCGACGAGACGAAAAACAAAAAAAGAGCGCCGAGAGGTGCTTTGACAGACTCCTTAGAAGTGATCTCAAAAGCTTCTTCGCTCAGGATCCGCTCGCCGCTAATCACCCCAAACTTTTCCCCCCACGTGCAAACCCTAATTAAGCGGGCGAGAAGTTGAAGACAAAAGTTTGCACTCAAGAAGATTCATCCTGCCACATGTCACATGCCCAAAAGACCAACAATAGGCCATTTTCCACCAAAGGAACGTATGGTTCCTGGAACCTTTCATTCCTGGAACTATAGGTGATGACGTATAGAGGAGTGGTTAGGTATATTTCTACACTGATACCATTTAAATAGACAATTTTAAGTGACAGTTCTTTTACTAAAAAGTAAGTCAATGCAATAGAAAGCAATAATATACAAAACAATATGATTTAAAAAGTTAAGCGTGCCGAATCGTTCATAAAAAGTCAGGTTTTTATCCGCAATGTCCAGCAGCAGGGTCAGGCCATTCTTTTTGGTCCATTTCAGCTGTAAATAATATATAAATAATAAATGTCAGGTTTTATTTGTAAACAACAATATATAAGTAATACATGTCAGGGTTTATTTGTGAATAACAATATATAAGTAATAAATGTCAGGAGTTATTTGTGAATAACAATATATAAGTAATAAATGTCAGGAGTTATTTGTAAATAACAACATATAAGTAATAAATGGCAGGGTTTATTTGTGAATAACAATATATAAGTAACAAGCGGTAGCAAATGGATGGATGGAAGTAATAAATGTCAGGGTTTATTTGTGAATAACAATATATAAGTAATACATTTCAGGGTTTATTTGTGAATAACAATATATAAGTAATAAATGTCAGGGTTTATTTGTGAATAACAATATATAAGTAATACATTTCAGGGTTTATTTGTGAATAACAATATATAAGTAATAAATGTCAGGGTTTATTTGTGAATAACAATATACAAGTAATAAATGTCAGGGTTTATTTGTGAATATAAATATATAAGTAATAAATGTCAGGGTTTATTTGTAGATAACAATATATAAGTAATATATGTCAGGGTTTATTTGTGAATAAAAATATATAAGTAATAAATGTCAGGAGTTATTTGTAGATAACAATATATAAGTAATATATGTCAGGGTTTATTTGTGAATAAAAATATATAAGTAATAAATGTCAGGAGTTATTTGTAGATAACAATATATAAGTAATAAATGTCAGGTTTTATTTCTAAATAACAATATATAAGTAACAAGCGGTAGAAAATGAATGGATGGAAGTAATAAATGTCAAGGTTTATTTGTGAATAACAATATATAAGTAATAAATGTCAGGGTTTATTTGTGAATAACAATATATAAGTAATAAATGTCAGGAGTTATTTGTAAATAACAACATATAAGTAATAAATGGCAGGGTTTATTTGTGAATAACAATATATAAGTAACAAGCGGTAGCAAATGGATGGATGGAAGTAATAAATGTCAGGGTTTTTTTGTGAATAACAATATATAAGTAATACATTTCAGGGTTTATTTGTGAATAACAATATATAAGTAATAAATGTCAGGGTTTATTTGTGAATAACAATATACAAGTAATAAATGTCAGGGTTTATTTGTGAATATAAATATATAAGTAATAAATGTCAGGGTTTATTTGTAGATAACAATATATAAGTAATATATGTCAGGGTTTATTTGTGAATAAAAATATATAAGTAATAAATGTCAGGAGTTATTTGTAGATAACAATATATAAGTAATAAATGTCAGGTTTTATTTGTAAATAACAATATATAAGTAACAAGCGGTAGAAAATGGATGGATGGAAGTAATAAATGTCAAGGTTTATTTGTGAATAACAATTTATAAGTAATAAATGTCAGGGTTTATATGTGAATAACAATATATAAATAATAAATGCCAGGGTTTATTTGTAAATAACAATATATAAGTAATAAATGTAAGGGTTTATTTGTGAAAAACAATATACAAATAATAAATGTCAGGGTTTATATGTGAATAACAATATATAAATAATAAATGCCAAGGTTTATTTGTGAATAACAATATATAAGTAATAAATGTCAGGGTTTATTTGTGAATATAAATATATAAGTAATAAATGTCAGGGTTGATTTGTGAATATAAATATATAAGTAATAAATGTCAGGGTTTATTTGTGAATAACAATATACAAATAATAAATGTCAGGGTTTATTTGTGAATAACAATATATAAGTAATACATGTCAGGGTTTATTTGTGAATAACAATATATAAGTAATAAATGTCAGGGTTTATTTGTGAATAACAATATATAAGTAATACATGTCAGGGTTTATTTGTGAATATCAGTATATAAGTAATAAATGTCAGGGTTTATTTGTAAATAACAATATATAAGTAATAAATGTCAGGGTTTATTTGTAACTAACAATATATAAGTAATAAATGTCAGGGTTTATTTGTGAATAACAATATACAAATAATAAATGTCAGGGTTTATTTGTGAATAACAATATATAAGTAATACATGTCAGGGTTTATTTTTAAATAACAATATATAAGTAACAAGCGGTAGAAAATGGCTGGATGGAAGTAATAAATGTCAGGGTTTATTTGTGAATAACAATATATAAGTAATACATGTCATGGTTTATTTGTGAATAACAATATATAAGTAATAAATGTCAGGGTTTATTTGTAAATAACAATATATACATAATACATGTCAGGGTTTATTTTTAAATAACAATATATAAGTAACAAGCGGTAGCAAATGGATGGATGGAAGTAATAAATGTCAGGGTTTATTTGTGAATAACAATATATAAGTAATACATTTCAGGGTTTATTTGTGAATAACAATATATAAGTAATAAATGTCAGGGTTTATTTGTGAATAACAATATATAAGTAATAAATGTCAGGGTTTATTTGTGAATATAAATATATAAGTAATAAATGTCAGGGTTTATTTGTAGATAACAATATATAAGTAATATATGTCAGGGTTTATTTGTGAATAAAAATATATAAGTAATAAATGTCAGGAGTTATTTGTAGATAACAATATATAAGTAATAAATGTCAGGTTTTATTTGTAAATAACAATATATAAGTAACAAGCGGTAGAAAATGGATGGATGGAAGTAATAAATGTCAAGGTTTATTTGTACATAACAATTTATAAGTAATAAATGTCAGGGTTTATATGTGAATAACAATATATAAATAATAAATGCCAGGGTTTATTTGTAAATAACAATATATAAGTAATAAATGTAAGGGTTTATTTGTGGAAAAACAATATACAAATAATAAATGTCAGGGTTTATATGTGAATAACAATATATAAATAATAAATGCCAAGGTTTATTTGTGAATAACAATATATAAGTAATAAATGTCAGGGTTTATTTGTGAATATAAATATATAAGTAATAAATGTCAGGGTTGATTTGTGAATATAAATGTATAAGTAATAAATGTCAGGGTTTATTTGTGAATAACAATATACAAATAATAAATGTCAGGGTTTATTTGTGAATATAAATATATAAGTAATAAATGTCAGGGTTGATTTGTGAATATAAATGTATAAGTAATAAATGTCAGGGTTTATTTGTGAATAACAATATACAACTAATAAATGTCAGGGTTTATTTGTGAATAACAATATATAAGTAATACATGTCAGGGTTTATTTGTGAATAACAATATATAAGTAATAAATGTCAGGGTTTATTTGTGAATAACAATATATAAGTAATAAATGTCAGGGTTTATTTGTGAATATAAATATATAAGTAATAAATGTCAGGGTTTATTTGTAAATAACAATATATAAGTAATAAATGTCAGGGTTTATTTGTAACTAACAATATATAGGTAATACATGTCAGGGTTTATTTGTAAATAACAATATATAAGTAACAAGCGGTAGAAAATGGATGATGGAAGTAATGAATGTCAGGGTTTATTTGTGAATAACAATATATAAGTAATAAATATCAGGGTTTATTTGTGAATGACAATATACAAATAATAAATGTCAGGGTTTATTTGTGAATAACAATATGTCAGTAATAAATGTCAGGGTTTATTTGTGAATATAAATATATAAGTAATAAATGTCAGGGTTTATTTGTAAATAACAATATATAAGTAATAAATGTCAGGGTTTATTTGTGAATAAAAAATATATAAGTAATAAATGTCAGGAGTTATTTGTAGATAACAATATATAAGTAATAAATGTCAGGGTTTATTTGTAAATAACAATATATAAGTAACAAGCGGTAGAAAATGGATGGATGGAAGTAATAAATGTCAAGGTTTATTTGTACATAACAATTTATAAGTAATAAATGTCAGGGTTTGTTTGTGAATAACAATATATAAATAATAAATGCCAGGGTTTATTTGTGAATAACAATATATAAGTAATAAATGTCAGGGTTTATTTGTGAATAACAATATACAAATAATAAATGTCAGGGTTTATTTGTGAATAACAATATGTAAGTAATACATGTCAGGGTTTATTTGTGAATAACAATATATAAGTAATAAATGTCAGGGTTTATTTGTGAATAACAATATGGAAGTAATAAATGTCAAGGTTTATTTGTACATAACAATTTATAAGTAATAAATGTCAGGGTTCATTTGTGAATAACAATGTATAAATAATAAATGCCAGGGTTTATTTGTGAATAACAATATATAAGTAATAAATGTCAGGGTTTATTTGTAAATAACAATATATACATAATACATGTCAGGGTTAAATATATAAGTAATAAATGCCAGGGTTGATTTGTGAATATAAATATATAAGTAATAAATGTCAGGGTTTATTTGTGAATAACAATATACAAATAATAAATGTCAGGGTTTATTTGTGAATAACAATATGTAAGTAATAAATGTCAAGGTTTATTTGTACATAACAATTTATAAGTAATAAATGTCAGGGTTCATTTGTGAATAACAATGTATAAATAATAAATGCCAGGGTTTATTTGTGAATAACAATATATAAGTAATAAATGTCAGGGTTTATTTGTAAATAACAATATATACATAATACATGTCAGGGTTAAATATATAAGTAATAAATGCCAGGGTTGATTTGTGAATATAAATATATAAGTAATAAATGTCAGGGTTTATTTGTGAATAACAATATACAAATAATAAATGTCAGGGTTTATTTGTGAATAACAATATGTAAGTAATAAATGTCAGGGTTTATTTGTGAATAACAATATATAAGTAATAAATGTCAGGGTTTATTTGTGAATAACAATATATAAGTAATACATGTCAGGGTTTATTTGTGAATATCAGTATATAAGTAATAAATGTCAGGGTTTATTTGTAAATAACAATATATAAGTAATAAATGTCAGGGTTTATTTGTAACTAACAATATATAAGTAATACATGTCAGGGTTTATTGGTGAATAACAATATACAAATAATAAATGTCAGGGTTTATTTGTGAATAACAATATACAAATAATAAATGTCAGGGTTTATTTGTGAATAACAATATATAAGTAATACATGTCAGGGTTTATTTTTAAATAACAATATATAAGTAACAAGCGGTAGAAAATGGCTGGATGGAAGTAATAAATGTCAGGGTTTATTTGTGAATAACAATATATAAGTAATAAATGTCATGGTTTATTTGTGAATAACAATATATAAGTAATAAATGTCAGGGTTTATTTGTAAATAACAATATATACATAATACATGTCAGGGTTTATTTTTAAATAACAATATATAAGTAACAAGCGGTAGAAAATGGATGGATGGAAGTAATAAATGTCAGGGTTTATTTGTACATAACAATTTATAAGTAATAAATGTCAGGGTTTATTTGTGAATAACAATATATAAATAATAAATGCCAGGGTTTATTTGTAAATAACAATATATAAGTAATAAATGTCAGGGTTTATTTTGGAATAACAATACATAAATAATTCATTGTTACATTCATATTCATTGTAAAGTTCAGCTGTTTTTTCAGTGGGGCCATGGCTCCACTGCAAGCATGAAATAATAAAGTCAAGTTAAGTCAAGTCAATAATAAATGTCAGGGTTTATTTGTGAATAATAATATATAAGTAATAAACGTCAGGGTTTATTTGTGAATAACAATATATAAGTAATAAATTTCAGGGTTTATTTGTGAATAACAATATATAAGTAATAAATGTCAGGGTTTATTTGTGAATAACAATATATAAGTAATAAATGTCAGGGTTTATTTGTGAATAACAACATATAAGTAACAAGCGGTAGAAAATGGATGGATGGAAGTAATGAATGTCAGGGTTTATTTGTGAATAACAATATATCATTCACAAACAAGGATGGGGCGAGAGTCACCACTTTGTGAACAAATGCGTGAGCAATTTGTCGAAAAGTTTAAGAACAACATTTCTCAACCAGCTATTGCAAGGAATTTAGGGATTTCACCATCTACGGTCCATAATATCTTCAAAAGGTTCAGAGAATCTGGATAAATCAAAGGAATGATATTTCGGACCTTCGATCCCTAAGGCGGTACTGCATCAAAAAGTGACATCAGTGTGTAAAGGATATCACCACATGGGCTCAGGAACACTTCAGAAAACCACTGTCAGTAACTACAGTCGGTCGCTACATCTGTAAGTGCAAGTTAAAACTCTACATGTCATGATCTGTGGTCTGGATTATGTTTTTGTTATTTTTTGGACTCTTTTAGTTCCTGTTTGCGCTCCCTTGTTTGTTTAGTCACCATGGCGACTCATTAGTTTCACCTGCCTCATGTGTTCGGGACACGCACTTGCTCTAATCAGGAGATTATTATTTAAGCCTGTCGTTGCCACTTAGTCGGTCTGGCGACATTGCTCTGTTCATGCTTGTTTTCATGCGTTACCATAGTTATTGCTGCTCTTTCCTTGCCACAGTAAGTCTTGCTTATTTCATGTGATCCCATAGTTAATGCTATTTGTTTCATGCCATAGTTTAGTGAGGTTTTCATGTCCATAGTTTCATGTTTCATGTCCCAAGTTTTTTGCCTTAGCTTCTCGTGTGAACGGCACGCTTTCCTTTTGTTTTGGTTTCTGTCATTTCTGCTGTGTAGGTTTAATTGATTATTAAAGATGTTCCTCCCTGCTACCACCGGAAAAGTCTGTTTGCGTCCTGGGAGAACAATCCTCGCAGTAAGATGTGAAAACCCCCACGTTATGACACTACTATGCAAAGCCAAAGCCATTTATCAACAACACCCAGAAACGTCGCCGTCTTTGCTGGGCCCGAGCTCATCTAAGATGGACCGATGCAAAGTGGAAAAATATTCTGTGGTCTGACAAATCCACATTTCAAATAGTTTTTGGAAACTGTGGATGTCGTGTCCTCCGTAACAAAGAGGAAAAGAACCATCCAGGTTGTTCTAGGCGCAAAGTTCAAAAGCCAGCATCTGTGATGGTATGGGGGTGTATTAGTGCCCAAGACATGGGTAACTTACACATCTGTGAAGGCACCATTAATGCTGAGCAGTACATACATGTTTTGGAGCAACATATGTTGCCATCCAAGCAACGTTATCATGGACGCCCCTGCTTATTTCAGCAAAGCAATGCCAAGCCACGCGTTACAAAAGCGGGGCTTCATAGTAAAAGAGTGCGGGTACTAGACCGGCCTGCCTGTAGTCCAGACCTGTCTCCCATTGAAAATGTGTGGCGCATTATGAAGCCTAAAATACCACAACGGAGACCCCCGGACTGTTGAACAACTTAAGCTGTACATCAAGCAAGAATGGGGAAGAATTCCACCTGAGAAGCCTACAAAATGTGTCTCCTCAGTTCCCAAACGTTTACTGAGTGTTGTTAAAAGGAAAGGCCATGTAACACAGTGGTGAACATGCCCTTTCCCAAATACTTTGGCACGTGTTGCAGCCAGGAAATTCTAAGTTCATTATTATTTGCACAAAAAAAATAAAGTTTATGAGTTTGAACATCAAATATCTTGTCTTTGTAGTGCATTCAATTGAACATGGGTTGAAAATGATTCGCAAATCCATCCATCCATCCATCTTCTTCCGCTTATCCGAGGTCGGGTCGCGGGGGCAGCAGCCTAAGCAGGGAAGCCCAGACTTCCCTCTCCCCAGCCACTTCGTCCAGCTCCTCCCGGGGGATCCCGAGGCGTTCCCAGGCCAGCCGGGAGACATAGTCTTCCCAACGTGTCCTGGGTCTTCCTCGTGGCCTCCTACCGGTCGGACATGCCCTAAACACCTCCTTAGGGAGGCGCTCGGGTGGCATCCTGACCAGATGCCCGAACCACCTCATCTGGCTCCTCTCGATGTGGAGGAGCAGTGACTTTACTTTGAGCTCCCCCCGGATGACAGAGCTTCTCACCCTATCTCTAAGGGAGAGCCCCGCCACCCGGCGGAGGAAACTCATTTCGGCCGCTTGTACCCGTGATCTTGTCCTTTCGGTCATAACCCAAAGCTCATGACCATAGGTGAGGATGGGAACGTAGATCGACCGGTAAATTGAGAGCTTTGCCTTCCGGCTCAGCTCCTTCTTCACCACAACGGATCGATACAGCGTCCGCATTACTGAAGACGCCGCACCGATCCGCCTGTCGATCTCACGATCCACTCTTCCCTCACTCGTGAACAAGACTCCGAGGTACTTGAACTCCTCCACTTGGGGCAAGATCTCCTCCCCAACCCGGAGATGGCACTCCACCCTTTTCCGGGCGAGAACCATGGACTCGGACTTGGAGGTGCTGATTCTCATCCCAGTCGCTTCACACTCAGCTGCGAACCGATCCAGTGAGAGCTGAAGATCCTGGCCAGATGAAGCCATCAGGACCAAATCATCTGCAAAAAGCAGAGACCTAATCCTGCAGTCACCAAACCGGATCCCCTCAACGCCTTGACTGCGCCTAGAAATTCGGTCCATAAAAGTTATGAACAGAATCGGTGACAAAGGGCAGCCTTGGCGGAGTCCAACCCTCACCGGAAACGTGTCCGACTTACTGCCGGCAATGCGAACCAAGCTCTGACACTGATCATACAGGGAGCGGACCGCCACAATCAGACAGTCCGAAACCCCATACTCTCTGAGCACTCCCCACAGGACTTCCCGAGGGACACGGTCGAATGCCTTCTCCAAGTCCACAAAGCACATGTAGACTGGTTGGGCAAACTCCCATGCACCCTCAAGGACCCTGCCGAGAGTATAGAGCTGGTCCACAGTTCCACGACCAGGACGAAAACCACACTGTTCCTCCTGAATCCGAGGTTCGACTATCCGGCGTAGCCTCCTCTCCAGTACACCTGAATAGACCTTACCGGGAAGGCTGAGGAGTGTGATCCCACGATAGTTAGAACACACCCTCCGGTTCCCCTTTTTAAAGAGAGGAACCACCACCCCGGTCTGCCAATCCAGAGGTACTGCCCCCGATGTCCACGCGATGCTGCAGAGTCTTGTCAACCAAGACAGCCCTACAGCATCCAGAGCCTTAAGGAACTCCGGGCGGATCTCATCCACCCCCGGGGCCTTGCCACCGAGGAGCTTTTTAACAAATGATTCGCAAATCATTGTATTCCATTTATATTTACATCTAACACAATTTCCCAACTCATATGGAAACGGGGTTTGTATGTTGCCATCCATCCAAGCAACGTTATCATGGACGCCCCTGCTTATTTCAGCAAGGCAATGCCGAGCCACATGTTACAACAGCGTGGCTTCGTAGGAATAGAGTGCGGGTACTAGACTGGCCTGCCTGTAGTCCAGACCTGTCTCCCATTGAGAATTATGAAGCCTAAAATACCACAAGGGAGACCCCAGACTGTTGAACAACTTAAGCTGTACATCAAGCAAGAATGGGAAAGAATTCCACCTGAAAAGCTTCAAAAATTGAACTTTCTCAGTTTTTTTTTTTTAATGTCTTTTCAGCGAGGCTGTAGCGCATTTCTCCTCTGGGTCACATTTGCACATTTGTAACTAATGAAAAACAATTTGCAGTACGCATTGGAAGGAAGCCCTAGCGATAATTAATTGATTCCAAGCGCTCTCTCAGTGGCAATTACAGCGCTTCTTCTTTGGGAGAAAAACGAAAGCCGGTGCCAACATGCGGCGCATTAATAGCATAACCTTCATTTGGACTCCAAGCGGAATTTACGATGCCGCGCCGCAGGAGAGCGCTAATTTGCAACAAAAAAAAATAAAAAATGTGTTGACATGTTATTCATGAAAGTCCTTGGCCTTGTTATTCCCCCGTTTGGTAAGAGTGAGAAAACGCCAGACAAAAGGCTCGACTCGCCTTCAAAGTTGCGAGCAGGTTTGGAGCGAGAAGACGTGTCCATTCAACGTCGGCAGAAAGGAGGAGAAGAAGAAAAAAACAGTTTTATGCTAATGTCAAGCCTAATTGGCATTGGAAAAAATTGCTCTGGCATACTGAGGAGCTACAAGATTAGCCAGAAGAGAAAGAACAAGATAAAGTCTTCAAAAGGCCCATTTCAGAGGAATTATAGCTTCCTTTGAACATCATCCAACTTTTAAATACATTAAAAGCCTGTTGGCATACATGGAAATGAAGCACAATTCACGGTGAATCAGAGAGGATAAAAGTGTCGGGGAAACGTGTCCCAAAGAGAGACGGGAGGGAGGACCGCGACTCTCCCACCAGCCGGACCGCTCGGACGCCTTTTCTTCTTTGTGTCCTGGCCGCCTCCGGGGGCCGAGTGGCTTAACTGGGATGAAAAGAACAACAGCTCGGAGCGGGCTCGGGCCCAGACCCTGCAACGTGCCAGGGATGGAGCTTTGTGTGGAGTCGCCCAAAAAAAACCCAAAACAAAAAAAAAAAGCCTGTTGAGCGCCAGGGCCGGTTCCGGGCCCCGGCTCCCGATGCAGGAATGTCTTTGGCGGACCGGCCGGGAACCGCAGAGAGCGTGCAGGTGCGTCGCTAATAGCAACAACTAGTAATGCAACTGGACAAGCATGGAGAACAACTCAACAATTGGAATACTAACCTGGAAGAGTGTCACACACGTCCCAACAGGCACAAGACATTGATACAACGTTGATTATACGTACAGTACATATTTGGGGTCCCACTTTTTTGTAACCGTTTTGAAAACAAATGATGAACACATGCATTGTCTTGTTATATCTCACATTCTATATTGTGTTTTGGAAAAAAGGTTGTCATAAACGTTACTTAATTCATTAAAAGAAATAATATAAAAAAAGAAGTTGCATTTACGTTTCGGCTTCTCTCTTGTGTTCTGTTTGTCTCTCCACTCTCTCTCTTGTGTCTGTCGCCAACCTTGAGACCTCCTTCTGGGTATTTGTTCTGTTGTGTTTGTGTTGTGTTACGGTGCGGATGTTTTCCCGAAATGTGTTTGTCATTCTTGTTTGGTGTGGGTTCACAGTGTGGCGCATATTTGTAACAGTGTTAAAGTTGTTTATATGGCGACCCGTATAAGGTGGGCGGGGTTGGGGGGGTGGGGTTGATGTGGGGGGGTGGGGGTTAGGGGGTAAGGGGGTTAGAGGGGTGTATATTGTAGCATCCCGGAAGAGTTAGGGCTGCAAGGGGTTCTGGGTATTTGTTCTGTTGTGTTTATGTTGTGTTACGGTGCGGATGTTCTCCCGAAATGTGTTTGTCATTCTTGTTTGGTGTGGGTTCACAGTGTGGCGAGTAATTGTAACAGTGTTAAAGTTGTTTATACGGCCACCCGTATAAGGTGGGCGGGGTGGGGTTGATGTGGGGGGTGGGGGTTAGGGGGTTAGAGGGGTGTATATTGTAGCGTCCCGGAAGAGTTAGTGCTGCAAGGGGTTCTGGGAATTTGTTCTGTTGTGTTTATGTTGTGTTACGGTGCTGGATGTTCTCCCGAAATGTGTTTGTCATTCTCGTTTGGTGTGGGTTCACAGTGTGGCGCGTATTTGTAACAGTGTTAAAGTTGTTTATATGGCCACCCGTATAAAGTGGACGGGGTGGGGTTGATGTGGGGGGTGGGGGTTAGAGGGTTAGGGGGGTGTATATTGTAGCATCCCGGAAGAGTTAGGGCTGCAAGGGGTTCTGGGTATTTGTGCTGTTGTGTTTATGTTGTGTTACGGTGCGTGATGTTCTCCCAAAATGTGTTTGTCATTCTTGTTTGGTGTGGGTTCACAGTGTGGCGCGTATTTGTAACAGTGTTAAAGTTGTTTATACGGCCACCCGTATAAGGGGGGCGGGGTGGGGTTGATGTGGGGGGTGGGGGATAGGAGTTTAGGGGGGTGTATATTGTAGCGTCCCGGAAGAGTTAGTGCTGCAAGGGGTTCTGGGTATTTGTTCTGTTGTGTTTGTGTTGTGTTACGGTGCGGATGTTCTCCCGAAATGTGTTTGTCATTCTTGTTTGGTGTGGGTTCACAGTGTGGCGCGTATTTGTAGCAGTGTTAAAGTTGTTTATACGGCCACCCTCAGTGTGACCTGCATGGCTGTTGACCAAGTATGCCTTGCAAACACTTGTGTTTGTGAAAAACGCCGTAGATATTATGTGACTGAGTCGGCCACGCAAAGGCAGCGCCTTTAGGGCACGCCCCCAATATACTCTTACACACATGCTTATGTGCGCTATGGCTATGAGTTTTTTTTGTTCCTTGGCCTCATTCTGGACCCCCTCTCCAGGGCCTAGGCTTAGACTGATTTTTTTTTTTTCTTCTCATCCCCCCGCCCCAGCGTTTACCTGTTTCTCACCTTTTTTGTTAGGGGCGCCGGAAGTTGGCAGACCCGTCAGCGATCCTGTTCTGTCTCCCTGTAATGTTTGTCTGTAATTTTCCGTCTTGAATGGGATTGTGCTGAAAATCTCAATTTCCCCTCGGGGATTAATAAAGTATTTCTGATTACGATTCTGATTCTGTATAGATGGGGCGGCTACTTTGCTGAAATTCCGGATGAATCGGCGACAGAATCCTGCAAACCCCAGAAACTGCCTCAGTTCCGTCCGGGTGATGGGTCGAGTCCACTTAGTCTCAGCCTCGACCTTCTTGGGGTCCGCCCTAACGTGTCCCTTTTCAATTATGTACCCTAAAAACCCCACTGAGGGTGCATGAAACTTACACTTACCCTTACGCTCTTCTCGAGCAGACGCCGCAGCACAAGGCGGACGTGTTGTTGATGCTCCTGCGGGGTCTAGGGAGGTTTTTCCTTCAGAAAAGGGAGCATGTGTTGGGTTAATTACTGAAAACCAGTAACTAGTTACAGTTACTATAATTCAAAAGTAACTCAGTTACTAACTCTGTTACTTACACCAAAAAGTAATGCGTAACTGTGAAAAGTAACTATTTAGTTACTTTTTTTCTTCTTCTTTTTTTTTTTAAAAGCCCCCATTAATACCCTTTTAGTCTTCACTTCAGTACTTTTATTGCACTGGAGAATAATACAATCTGTTGATCAACTTGACATGCATTTGCATCACTGAACTCTGCTACGCAATGTGGTCTACATACAACACACAAAGACAAAGATATGTTTCAAAGGGCCAATTTATTTCAGGCCAGAACAAATTGACAAAACTATTTTAAATAGCTGCCACATAACATACATAAGTAACAAACAGCATAATAACAACATAGCTGTAAACCTGGCTTCACCTAAGGAAGGCACACATGACATACACAAAGCCTAACCAGGCAGATTGGAATTGCTGTTTTGGGCAGTAGACGGGATCTTTGATCCAAGACACAACTGACATTTAACTAAAATGTTCTTTTCTTTGTGCTCGACAATAGAAAATAAGTGAGAATATCTCCATGTTAAGACACTCGACTGCGGCTCCGTTATTGGTAAACACAGACACGCCGTCCCCTCCCCTCCCAAACCCTCCCTTCCCCACACCCACACCCAGACACACACAGAGCGCGCCTCTGGCTTGTGACACAAGAACATTCAGAAGGACGACACTGCAGCGCTCCAATAAAACACACTCAGATCTTCTGTTTCTAGCCGATACTACATAAAAAATTACGTAAAATAACGCAGTAACGCATCATGTAGTAACGGTAACTGAGTTACTGAATATAAAAAAATAACGCGTTAGATTACTAGTTACAGTAACGCGTTAGTCCCAACCATACTTGCCAACCTTGAGACCTCTGATTTCGGGAGGTGGGGGGTGGGGTAGGGGGGCATGGTCGGGGTAGGGTGGGGGCGTGGTTGGGGGCGTGGCTAAGAGGGGAGTATATTTACAGCTAGAATTCACCAAGTCAAGTATTTCATATACCGTATTTTCCGCACTATAAGGCGCACCGGATTATTAGCCGCACCTTCAATGAATGGCATATTTCATAACTTTGTCCACCAATAAGCCGCCCCGGACTATAAGCCGCGCCTACGCTGCGCTAAAGGGAATGTCAAAAAAACAGTCAGATAGGTCAGTCAAACTTTAATAATATATTAAAAACCAGCGTTCTAACAACTCTGTTCACTCCCAAAATGTACGCAAATGTGCAATCACAAACATAGTAAAATTCAAAATAGTGCAGAGCAATAGCAACATAATGTTGCTCGAACGTTAATGTCACAACACACAAAATAAACATAGCGCTCACTTTCTGAAGTTATTCTTCATTCGTAAATCCTTCGTCTTCGGTGTCCGAAGTGAAAAGTTGGGCAAATTTACGATCCACTGGCAGATGTTGGCGTCGTCTGGCGCTGCCTCCTCGTCTTAGTGAAGGTGTGTTCGCCTTCTGTCATCCACTGTTCCCACGCAGTTAGCAGTCTAGCTTCGAATGCCCTGTTGACACCAATATCTAGCGGCTGGAGGTCTTTTGTCAATCCACCCGGAATGACGGCGAGTATTGAATTAAGCGCGTAAGCGTGTCTCTCAATGTGATGTTATGAGCTAGCAAATATAACAACTACACTACCCAGCATGCAACAATAGTTACGAGCATGCGCGGTAGCCCTGAGAAGCGTTGTATGCTGGCAGTTAGCACGCTGTGAGTAAACGTTGAGAACTCAGTTAACACGCCTCGTCTGCATTATTTATAATTAGACAGACAACACACTTAATAGGAGCCATTTTGGGGTCTTTACATAAACACACAAATGGAAATGAAACGTCACATATCCCAGCATGCACCGCGCGCTTCTTCTACGGGGAAAAAAGATGGCGGCTGTTTACCGTAGTTGCGAGACCTAAACTTTATGAAAATGAATCTTAATATTTATCCATATATAAAGCGCACCGGGTTATAAGGCGCACTGTCAGCTTTTGAGAAAATTTGTGGTTTTAAGTTGTGCGCCTTATAGTGCGGAAAATACGGTATATATATATATATATATATATATATATATATATATATATATATATATATATATATATATATATGTATGTGTGGGAAAAAAAATCACAAGACTATTTCATCTCTACAGGCCTGTTTCATGAGGGGGGTACCCTCAATCGTCAGGAGATTTGAAAAAAAAAAAAAAAAAAAAAAAAAAAAAATCTCCTGACGATTGAGGGAACCCCCCTCATGAAACAGGCCTGTAGAGATGAAATAGTCTTGTGATTTTTTTTTCCCACACATACATATATTGCGCTCTACTACGGTATCGAGCACTATTTTTTGGATAACCTTATTAAGACATATATATATATATATATATATATAAATAAAAGAAATACTTGAATTTCAGTGTTCATTTATTTACACATATGCACACACATAACACTCATCTACTCATTGTTGAGTTAAGGGTTGAATTGTCCATCCTTGTTCTATTCTCTGTCACTATTTTTCTAACCATGCTGAACACCCTTTTGCAGGTACCCAGAAAGGTTTCGAGTACCACCAAAAAAACTGAATCTCTGAAGACAGTATAAAAATCTGTGTTAAAGGTGTACAAATACTGTTTGTATAATAAGCATGTTATTGTTTACAAATGAGGGTTAAGAGTTCAGTACTAAAAAAAAAAAAAGAATGTGGCTTAAGTACAGTTTTTTAATTGAGCTGCTGCATTTTTTGGTTGGGTTGTTTATTTATTTTGAGTAACTTCTACATTTCTGAAAGGGGAGGAATGTAATAGAGTGATCTATGTTTGTCTGTTGCCATCTCCTGGTGAATGTTGGCTATAGCGTACTGGGGTTACTTTTTGGTTGGCCAACAATTTACGTGGTGTTGCGCACCTGGCGTCAAGTGTGTTGAGTCTGTTCTGAAGTCTACAGTAAAGAGACGTAATTCATCACCTCTCCTGGTTATTGCCTCCAACTCAATATATTACAACAACATTGCTGTTTACGGCAGACGAACTGCTTTACGGTAGAATAAAACATGGCTGCTGTTGTTGTGTGTTGTTACCGCGCTGGGAGGACGTTAATGAAACTGCCTAACAATAAACCCACATAAGAAACCAAGAACTCGCCCTCGATCATTCTACAGTTATAACGGGTTTGGGCAGGCACGCTGTTTATATTGTGGGAAAGCGGACGTGAATACAGGCTGTTGACACGTCACTCAGGTCCGCATGGAGCTGGAGGGGGCGTGGCTTCCAGCTCCGCCTGAATTTCGGGAGATTTTCGGGAGAGGCGCTGAATTTCGGGAGTCTCCCGGAAAATCCGGGAGGGTTGGCAAGTATGGTCCCAACACTGATTCTCAACAAGTAAGGGTGATGCGGCATGTCTATGTGAAAGGGGCTTTTTAAGCATTTGTCATGTTTTTGCACGCCAGCATGCGAGGTGTACCGTGGTTTCAGCATGTCTCTGCACCTGCGATAGAAAAACATGTTTTAGAACGATTCGTCAACTCTTCCTTGCGAGCTTTTGCGGCCCGCGGGCTGCAGGTTGCCCACCCCGTCTTAGAAGGAAAAACTTTTGAGGGTTTTTCAAGCTCTTTTTTTTAAGACTTTTGCAGTCGGCTCGCCTTTGATCTGCGAGGGAACGTCCCGCGTCCTACACGCCTGTGAACTTGTGCAGCTTAGCGCCCAGAGTCGTCCTGTGAGCGCACTTTTTTTTCCCTCCTTCTTCTTCTCCCTCTAACCTTTTGATCTAAATCTTCTTAAGTTTAAATGAAGAACTTCATCCTCTTGAGGATCCACCGCTTTCATGTCGCTGCTCGTCTGGAGATGTAAATCCTCTTGAGAGGCGGCGTGACTTGACCAACGCACGCGGCTTATAAAGCCTGGACGCTCACTTTCCCCTCGTATTGTTGTTGTCACGGCTTCCCTTTCTGACGTTGTTGCTGGATGTTAGCATTTGATCTCCACTTTACAGTGAAGGAGATGTGACTTTGTGCACTTTGCACCTTTTTAAAAATATTCTACAGCCGGTTCTCATGTCAGATATTGGAAATGTTACTTGCTGGTTGGATGCTAACGTTCAAGCCAGATTGCTTTGTATGAGGGGCCGTTAGGGACATTATTCAGAATTACCTCTTACATACACTACTCAAATGCTCTCACATAAACAACTAAAATGTTTTCTCTCACACACCCTACTGAAACACTCTTATACACACTACTGAAACACTCTTATACACACTGCTGAAACACTCTCACATACACTACTGAAATGCTCTCACATAAACAACTGACATGTTTTTCTCTTATACACTCTACTGAAACACTCTTACATACACTACTGGCTCACCTGCACTGGCTTCCTGTGCACTTAAGATGCGACTTTAAGGTTTTACTACTTACGTATAAAATACTACACGGTCTAGCTCCAGCCTATCTTACCGATTGTATTGTACCATATGTCCCGGCAAGAAATCTGCGTTCAAAGAACTCCGGCTTATTAGTGATTCCCAGAGCCCAAAAAAAGTCTGCGGGCTGTAGAGCGTTTTCTATTCGGGCTCCAGCACTATGGAATGCCCTCCCGGTAACAATTAGAGATGCTACCTCAGTGGAAACATTTAAGTCCCATCTCAAAACTCATTTGTATACTCTAGCCTTTGAATAGCCCCCCTTTTTTTAGACCAGTTGATCTGCCGTTTCTTTTCTTTTCTCCTCTGCTCCCCCCTATCCCTTGTGGAGGGGAAGACACACAGATCCGGTGGCCATGGATGGGGTGCTGGCTGTCCGGGGTCGGGACCCGGGGTGGACCGCTCGCCTGTTTATTGGTTGGGAACATCTCTGCGCTGCTGACCCGTCTCCGCTCGGGATGGTTTCCTGCTGACCCCACTGTGGACTGGACTCTTACTGTTATGCTGGATCCACTATGGACTGGACTCTCACAATATTATGTCAGACCCACTCGACATCCATTGCATTCGGTCTCCCTAGAGGGGGGGGTTACCCACATATGCGGTCCTCTCCAAGGTTTCTCATAGTCATTCACATCGACGTCCCACTGGGGTGAGTTTTTCCTTGCCCTTATGTGGGCTATACCGAGGATGTCGTTGTGGCTTGTGCAGCCCTTTGAGACACTTGTGATTTAGGGCTATATAAATAAACATTGATTGATTGATTGATTGATTGATTGACTACTGAAATGCTCTCACATAAACAACTAAAATGTTTTCTTTCACACACCCTACTAAAACATTCTTATACACACTACTGAAACACTCTTATACACACTGCTGAAACACTCACATATACTACTGAAATGCTCTCACATAAACAACTGACATGTTTTTCTCTTATACACACTACTGAAACACTCTTACATACACTACTGAAATGCTCTCACATAAACAACTAAAATGTTTTTTCTCACACACCCTACTGAAACACTCTTATACACACTACTGAAACACTCTTATACACACTGCTGAAACACTCTCACATACACTACTGAAATGCTCTCACATAAACAACTGACATGTTTTTCTCTTATACACACTACTGAAACACTCTTACATACACTACTGAAATGCTCTCACATAAACAACTAAAATGTTTTCTCTCACACAACCTACTGAAACACTCTTATACACACTACTGAAACACTCTTATACACACTGCTGAAACACTCTCACATACACTACTGAAATGCTCTCATATAAACAACTGACATGTTTTTCTCTTATACACACTACTGAAACACTCTTACATACACTACTGAAATGCTCTCACATAAACAACTAAAATGTTTTCTCTCACACACCCTACTGAAACACTCTTATACACACTACTGAAACACTCTTATACACACTGCTGAAACACTCACATATACTACTGAAATGCTCTCACATAAACAACTGACATGTTTTTCTCTTATACACTCTACTGAAACACTCTTACATACACTACTGAAATGCTCTCACATAAACAACTAAAATGTTTTTTCTCACACACCCTACTGAAACACTCTTATACACACTACTGAAACACTCTTATACACACTGCTGAAACACTCTCACATACACTACTGAAATGCTCTCACATAAACAACTGACATGTTTTTCTCTTATACACACTACTGAAACACTCTTACATACACTACTGAAATGCTCTCACATAAACAACTAAAATGTTTTCTCTCACACACCCTACTGAAACACTCTTATACACACTACTGAAACACTCTTATACACACTGCTGAAACACTCTCACATACACTACTGAAATGCTCTCATATAAACAACTGACATGTTTTTCTCTTATACACACTACTGAAACACTCTTACATACACTACTGAAATGCTCTCACATAAACAACTAAAATGTTTTCTTTCACACACCCTACTAAAACATTCTTATACACACTACTGAAACACTCTTATACACACTGCTGAAACACTCACATATACTACTGAAATGCTCTCACATAAACAACTGACATGTTTTTCTCTTATACACACTACTGAAACACTCTTACATACACTACTGAAATGCTCTCACATAAACAACTAAAATGTTTTCTTTCACACACCCTACTAAAACATTCTTATACACACTACTGAAACACTCTTATACACTGCTGAAACACTCACATATACTACTGAAATACTCTCACATAAACAACTGACATGTTTTTCTCTTATACACACTACTGAAACACTCTTACATACACTACTGAAATGCTCTCACATAAACAACTAAAATGTTTTCTCTCACACACCCTACTGAAACACTCTTATACACACTACTGAAACACTCTTATACACACTGCTGAAATACTCTCACATACACTACTGAAATGCTCTCATATAAACAACTGACATGTTTTTCTCTTATACACACTACTGAAACACTCTTACATACACTACTGAAATGCTCTCACATAAACAATTAAAATGTTTTCTCCTACACACCCTACTGAAATACTCTTATACACACTACTGAAACACTCTTATACACACTGTTGAAACACTCTCACATACACTACTGAAATGCTCTCACATAAACAACTGACATGTTTTTCTCTTATACACTCTACTGAAACACTCTTACATACACTACTGAAATGCTCTCACATAAACAACTAAAATGTTTTTTCTCACACACCCTACTGAAACACTCTTATACACACTACTGAAACACTCTTATACACACTGCTGAAACACTCTCACATACACTACTGAAATGCTCTCACATAAACAACTGACATGTTTTTCTCTTATACACACTACTGAAACACTCTTACATACACTACTGAAATGCTCTCACATAAACAACTAAAATGTTTTCTTTCACACACCCTACTAAAACATTCTTATACACACTACTGAAACACTCTTATACACACTGCTGAAACACTCACATATACTACTGAAATGCTCTCACATAAACAACTGACATGTTTTTCTCTTATACACTCTACTGAAACACTCTTACATACACTACTGAAATGCTCTCACATAAACAACTAAAATGTTTTTTCTCACACACCCTACTGAAACACTCTTATACACACTACTGAAACACTCTTATACACACTGCTGAAACACTCTCACATACACTACTGAAATGCTCTCATATAAACAACTGACATGTTTTTCTCTTATACACACTACTGAAACACTCTTACATACACTACTGAAATGCTCTCACATAAACAACTAAAATGTTTTTTCTCACACACCCTACTGAAACACTCTTATACACACTACTGAAACACTTTTATACACACTGCTGAAACACTCTCACATATACTACTGAAATACTCTCACATAAACAACTGACATGTTTTTCTCTTATACACACTACTGAAACACTCTTACATACACTACTGAAATGCATTGAAAGTGTTCTTATATTCTCCGCTGAAGCCCTCAAATTATGAAGTAGAGCTCCTGCCTCGGTTAAGCTACTTGTCGGCAGTCAGGCAGACATATTGTTCACAAACAACTTGGTTTAAAAAAAAAAAAAAACTTGTCTGGGGGGGGATTATTGGTGACCGGAACCGGAATGCAACCTCGCTCATATACACTGGTAAGATGCTCTCATACACACTGGTAAGATGCTCTTATACATACTGGTAAGATGCTCTTTTACACATAACTGAAATCCTTGCACACATACTACTGAAATTGTTGTCTCTCACACGTACGTGTAAAAAGCACACACACACACACACACACACACACACACACACACACACACACACACACACACACACACACACACACACACACACACACACACACACAGGTGAAATCCGTTTATACATACTAGTGAAAAATAATTCAAGGTGTGTGTGTGTGTGTGTGTGTGTGTGTGTGTGTGTGTGTGTGTGTGTGTGTGTGTGTGTGTGTGTGTGTGTGTGTGTGTGTGTGTGTGTGTGTGTGTGTGTGTGTGTGTGTGCTTAAGAGAAAAACATATTTTAGTAGTGTTTATGAGAGTGTTTCAGTAGGGTGTGTGTGAGAGAAAAACATTTTATTTGTTTATGTGAGAGCATTTGAGTAGTGTATGTAAGAGTGTTTCAGTAGTGTGTATAAGAGTGTTTCAGTAGGGTGTGTGAGAGAAAAATATTTTAGTTGTTTATGTGAGAGCATTTCATTAGTGTATATAAGAGTGTTTCAGTAGTGTGCATAAGAGTGTTTCAGTAGTGTGTGTGAGAAAAAGATTTCAGTTTAAGTGAGAGCATTTCAGTAGTGTATGTAAGAGTGTTTCAGTAGTGTGTATAAGAGTGTTTCAGTAGTGTATAAGAGTGTTTCAGTAGGGTGTGTGAGAGAAAACATTTTAGTTGTTTATGTGAGAGCATTTCAGTAGTGTATGTAAGAGTGTTTCAGTAGTGTGCATAAGAGTGTTTCAGTAGTGTGTATAAGAGTTTTTCAGTAGGGTGTGTGAGAGAAAACATTTCAGTTGTTTATGTGAGAGCATTTCAGTAGTGTATGTAAGAGTGTTTCAGTAGTGTGTATAAGAGAAAAACATTTCAGTTGTTTATGTGAGAGCATTTCAGTAGTGTATGTAAGAGATAATTCTGAATAATGTCCCTAACGGCCCCTCATAGCTTTAACCCTTGTGCAAGGTTAAGATTGACTACACACACAAACACGCTCTTCGGACCCAAAAGGGACCCACTCCTGAAATTGTCATAAGTCAGCAGTAGGGTTGTACGTTATACCGGTATTAGTGTAGTACAGCAATACTAATGAATCATATTCGGTACTATACCGCCTCTGAAAAATATCCCGTCGTCGTCATGTCGTGATATTGCTGGTTTACAAGCAGAAGAGCATGTTCGGCAGCGCACAATCACAGAGTACTTACAAGCAGACACAGTATGTTGACAGAAAAGGGAGAACGGACGCATTTTGACTTAAAAAATAACGATAAAAGTGAAGTTATAACACTGAAACGCCCTCAGGAAGAGATGCTTTAAAACATGGCTAGTTAGTGTTGTAGTTACTTCTAAATCACTAATCCTCGCCTCCATGGCGACAAATAAAGTACGTTTTTTACAAGTATCATCCCTGCAGGACGAGGAATAGCTAAACATGCTTCACTACACACCGTAGCTCACCGGCGTCAAAATGTAAACAAACGCAATGTGTGGATCTACACCTGACATCCACTGTAATGATACCAAGTACAGGAGCGTATCTAGTCGAAACCACTATGATTACATCGATATTTTTTTGCATCACAAAATCTTATTTTGTTTTTTAAAAATGTATATTATGTTTATAAACTCAGGAAATACGTCCTTGGACACATCAGGACTTAAATTATGACCATTGTATGATCCTGTAACTACTTGGTATCAGATTGATACCCAAATTTGTGGAATCATCCAAAACTAATGTAAAGTATCCAAACAACAGAAGAATAAATGATTATTACATTTTAACAGAAGTGTAGATAGAACATGTTAAAAGAGAAAGTAAGCAGATATTAACAGTAAATGTACAAGTGGATTAATAATGCATTTTTAAAGCTTGTCCTTTATAATTTTGACAAAATAATAGAATGATAAATGACACAATATGTTACTGCATAAGTCAGCAGACAAATTAGGAGCCTTTGTTTGTTTACTTACTACTAAAAGACAAGTTGTTTCTTATGTTCACTATTTTATTTCAGGACAAACTTGCAAAAAGAAACATATGTTTAATGTACCCTAAGTTTTTTTGTTAAAATAAAGCCAATAATGCCATTTTTTTTTGGTGCCCTTTATTTAGAAAAATACCGAAAAGTATCGAAATACATTTTGGTACCGGTACCAAAATATTGGTATCGAGACAACACTAGTCAGCAATATGTATATGTATATTTTTTTATCAATGCTTGAAATATTTTAAAACATCTGTTGATATATGGTTTTATAGTTTTTATCGTTTTTGTTGTCATTTTTATAATGGGAAAATGCAAAATATGCAATATTTCTTGAAAAAAAACGTAAAAAGGAATGTTTAGTAATTTCGGTTCGGTACGTACCTCGGATTAGAGGTCACGGTTCGGTTCATTTTCGGTACAGTAAGAAAACAACAAAATATACATTTTTGGGTTATTTATTTACCAAATTTGCAAAATCTTTCACCAAAAATATTTTTCTTAGTGGAATATTTGATGTGAAGTAATCGGACCCTTGGATAGGTCAATAATTCATAATAACATTGATTTTGATTCAATATTATGTTTTGAGCAATGACAGTTTGAAAGAAAAAAAACAGCTTTGTTTTATTAGTCAACATTGCAACTTTTTCTAAATTACATTTAACCTTCAAGCATTTTTATTTCACTTTTGTTATGTTTTTGTGTATTTTAATAGTATTCTTAGAATGTGCCGTGGACCTCTAAAACATTAGCTGTGGGCCGCAAATGGCCTGCGGGACACACTTTTGACTCCCCTGCTATAGATAATAAAAAATGTAATCTGATAAATCTATGGATAAAAAGCAGAGCCTGGCGACATTTATCGCGTTTATCATAACTCTCTCACTCTCTCTGTCTCTGCCCCTCGCTCACGAATGCTGCTGCCCGCACAATTTGTTTTGTTTTTAACCCCTTCTTAACCCTGAACGTACATTGAAAATGCACGCAACCCTAACCTAAAATGCCGGACATTTGAGGCATTTAAGAAACTCCGCCCTGACAGCTCCGCAAAAGAGGACATGTCCGGTGAAAATATATATATATATATATATATATATATATATATATATATATATATATATATATATATATATATATATATATATATATATATATGTATGTGTGGGAAAAAAATCACAAGACTATTTCATCTTTACAGGCCTGTTTCATGAGGGGGGGTACCCTCAATCATCAGGAGATTTTAATGGGAGCATTCGCATACCATGGTTTATATAGGGCACAGAGTGGGTGGGTACAGGCTGGTGTAGGGGCGTGGTGATTGGCTCATGTGTTACCTAGGAGGTGTTTCCGTCTATGGCGGCATGTTGTTACAATTTCGCTGCGCTTGTTGAGGGATGACAGGTCTGGACGGTAAATAATAAACAGTTTCTCTTTCAAGCATAGGTTGCATCTTTTATTACCACTATTGTAAGGTGTGCTGGATGCAAGAATTTGCCATGTTATTGAATATTCACCATTATTGTCTTTGAGGTCCCAAATGTGTTTGCTGAGTTCTGTGGTATTTCGCAGGTTTTTGTTCCTGAAAGAAGCCTTGTGATTGTTCCATCTGGTTTTGAATTCACCCTCGGTTAATCCTACATATGTGTCGGATGTGTTAATGTCCTTGCGTATTACCTTAGATTGGTAGACAACTGATGTTTGTAAGCACCCCCCGTTGAGGGGGCAATCAGGTTTCTTTCGACAGTTACATGCTTTGTTGGTTTTGGAGTCGCTCTGTCTGGGGGTCGACGGCTCATTTGCAATTGTTTTGTTGTGGTTTGAGATGATTTGTCGTATATTGTTCATGCAGCTGTAGCTCAATTTAATGTTGTTCTTGTTGAATACTTTTCTTAGGGTGTTGTCTTTGGGAAAGTGTTTGTCAATCAGATTGAGGAATTTGTGTCCAATGTTCGTTGAGACGTTTTTGCTGTATGGGGGGTTGTACCAGATGATGTCGTTTCGTTTTCTGTTCTTTTTTGGCTGGTTTCCTGGCGTGGGTTCATAGGTGAAGGTGAAATTGTATCCGCTTTCATCAAGGGCTTTTTGGTACGGGGGGGTTGCTTGGTCAAATTCAGCTTTGCTAGATGACAGCATCGATAGCCTTTTATTGATTCCGGTAGATATTCTTTTCGTGGTGGTGGGTGGGTGGTTGCTGTCATGGTGCACGTATTGGAGTGTTGTGTTGGGTTTCGTGAATGGTTGGTAGCTGTTATTTCTCAGGTTGAAACTTTCAACCTGAGAAAACAGGTTGGTACCTGTTATTTCTCAGGTTGAAACTTTCAACCTGAGAAAACAGGTTGAAAACTTTCAACCTGAGAAATAACAGCTAGGTAGGTACACCTGCAGTCTGCAGGTGTACCTGATTCACAACTCCTCCAACACGAACATTATTGTTTTTGCACTTTTTGGCTTCTTATTAAATAACTTTTGTAACCTATTTTCATGGGCTTTCCTCTTTGTGATGTTAAGTTCCTGTTATGCGCTGTTATACAGTATATGCCTTGAGCTCTTATTTTGAAGGCGTTAAGAGCGGAAGTGATGACACAGTGGAGCGGAGGTTTTTGAAAGAAGGTAAATAAAGTGGTCCTCGTGTAAACTGGAGCCTCCGTGTTTGTTATTTTGTAGTTTCATACAGTATAGGAGACATTTATAAACCCTCGGTTACACTTTTTTAAATAGATTCAATCTTGCACGTGGAAAGTTTAAGTGAGGGCTTTAGTTGATATAACACTCCTGTCAGGGGGTGCATTAATCCAGCACAACAGCGGCGCATGGACTTCATTTATAAGTAAAGGTAAGACCATAAGAACGTTTTTATTTTTATTAAATGTGCTTTTTTGTGTTCTACAGTTTGTATGTGTAAAGTTAAAGTTAAGTTAAAGTACCAATGATTGTCACACACACACTAGGTGTAATGAAATGTGTCCTCTGCATTTGACCCATCCCCTTGATCACCCCCTGGGAGGTGAGGGGAGCAGTGGGCAGCAGCGGCGCCGCGCCCGGGAATAATTTTTGGTGATTTAACCCCCAATTCCAACCCTTGATGCTGAGTGCCAAGCAGGGAAGAATGCTGGTCCATCCATCCATCCATTTTCTACCGCTTATTCCCTTTGGGGTCGCGGGGGGAAGAATGCTGGTATGAGCTGTTAAACATAACCCGTTAACTGCTGCCAATCAAATGGTGAATAAGATACTCCCGAATTCGGAGGTCTCAAGGTTGGCAAGTATGTAACGTGGCCCGAAAGACATCTCGCGCAAAGTTGTGAAGGCGGCGCGGTTCGAGCGAAGGCAGCGTCGCGCGCATTCCAAAGCGCTTGGATCAGCCTGGCGAGAGTCAGAGTGCGTTTGAGACAAATCTCTCTGATAAGTTTCCACGTGGAAGAGGAGCTTCTGCAGCGTCGGAGTTCAAGTTTCAACCCCGCCTCCTCTGATGTGCTGCTCAAAGTGATGCCGTGTGAAAGACTCTCCGAATTAACTTCAGAGACTCCTCGGCGCAAACAATAATAGGAAACAATATTTGATCAGAGGAACATCAGAGAGCTGGCTGGCTTTGTGCTGCTGGAGGATGCGGACTTCAAATGCAGATGGCTTTAATTGACAGGCCGCTTCATCTTCAAACCCGTGTTGACGATCCCTCTCTCCGGCAGCATCGTAATGACATGAATAAAACATATGAAAGCGGCGAAGAAAGGCCGTTATCACAGAGACTACGCGGCTCGCTGTGATCCGGTCGCTCTCCACTCCGCGCCGTTTGATGGAGATGCCGTGAGACGACGGCGCAATCTTCTCCGCGGATGCCAGCAGCTCTCCGCCGCCAATTAGCTGGCCCGTCGCTTTTTTTTTTTCCCGCTCCGCCGGCTTTTGTAGTCGGCCGAGCAGACGCACCCGAGGGACTTTGCCCGCGCCAGGGAGGCCGAGCCTTGGCTTTGAGAAACCCGCGCCGAAAGACCACAAGCCCAGAAGAAGGACGGAGAAGCATGTAGAGAGTCCATTATGGCTCCAAAATGCAGCATTGGGACCATTTACGGATTTTTTTTTTTTTTTTTTAATGGCCCACAGCATGTTTGGAAATAGAACATTTTACTTTTAAGACGATAAAAAGTAAAAAGAACCATATTTTCCACAAATACGGCAATTAAAACCTCTATTGAACACACTCATTGGCAGTGTTGGGTACTGTAACGCCGTTAGTTTCGGCGGTAACTAGTAATCTAACGCGTTATTTTTTTTTATTCAGTAATTTAGTTACCGTTACTACATGACAGAGGTGGGACCAAGTCATTGTTTTGCAAGTCACAAGTAAGTCTCAAGTCTTTGCCCTCAAGTCCGAGTCAAGTCCCGAGTCAAGACAGGCAAGCCCCGAGTCAAGTCCAAAGTCAAGACTGGAAAGTCTCAAGTCAAGTCCTAAGTCCTGCATTTTGAGTTCCGAGTCCTTTCAAGTCCTTTTAACCACAGACTAATATATTAACACAGATTGTGTATGCTTTTCAAACGCTGTATTTATTTATTAAAACAAGTGCATTTTAAATTGCAGGAAAGAAAATTGTGCTGACATTGCACTTTATAATAGCACTATTAACCAGTCATTTTAAACATTAACTCATTCCTTTACAGAACAAACACATTGAAAAATAAAGTTCAAATGTACTTATTTGTACAAAAGTGTTAACATTGAAAAAACATGACATATACGTGAACATAACAAAAAAGTTGTACTTTTTATATGTCAGGGCCCTATGCTGCATTGCATTTGCAAAAGACCAAATTAGCCAAGAGTCTGTCAGTCATTTGTGCACGATGGGGGCGTAGTATGATGCCACCATGGCTGAAAACTCGCTCCACTGGAGCACTGGAGGCAGGCACTGCCAAGACTCTCATGGCCACTCGGAACAGTGAAGGAAGAGTCTTCATGTTCAATGCCCAGAACAAAAGGGGGGAGAGAGTTGTTTTAGGTTGGTGCACTACTTGTAAGTGTATCTTGTGTTTTTTATGTTGATTTAATTAAAAAAAAAAAAAAAAAAAAAGAAATTCTTGTGCTGCCCGATACCAATCGATCCACGGACCAGTACCGGGCCACGGCCCGGTGGTTGGGGACCACTGAGGTAAACAACCAACAGTATGTCAGAAAGCTAGCTAAAACGGTACACATATTCATAATATAGTATACATTTTAACTGACCTTTATTTGACTATTTTTGTCTTTTTTTAGGTGGCTAAAATACGCGGTGCTGCTGACCGCCGTCTAACGTTACGTGTGATATATTGACTAACGTAACCCTGCTTAAAAAAAAAATCACTGAACAAAAAGTATCAATAAGGTAGTGAACTGCAACAGATTCCCATGTTTGCAATAACGTTATAACGTTAGCAGTGAGTTTACAGCCTCACTGATTTAACTACACAGCAAATAAAAGTCACGTTACTTAGCCAATAAACGTTATCTTACATTCAAAACTTACCGTTCTTTGTGCAACTTCAAATGCCGGACGAAGTTGGAAGTTGTTGCCTCTCCATCAGTCATTTTCGAACCGCATGTGTTGCATACTGCAAACCGTTTTGTGTTGACCACCTCGTAATTTTTATACCCAAACAAAATTATTTTAGGTATCATTTTTTGTTCACTGGCGTGTGGTTTGGACATGTCTTCTTCGTTGGTTGTCCTGCAATTTGATTGGATGAATGCTGTGTGATGAAAACAAAGTAGATCTAATTTGATTGGCTGTTGTACTGAGAGCACACCAGCTGACACACGCAACGCTGATAGACAAGTACACAATGAAAAATACGGAGCGCTCCCGAATAACTTTTTCATCTTTGGGTTTTGGGGAAAGTAGCAAGTCATGTCAAGTCATGTCAATTCAAAAGGCTCAAGTCCAAGTGAAGTCACAAGTCATTGATGTTAAAGTCTAAGTCGAGTTGCAAGTCTTTTTACATTTTGTCAAGTCGAGTCTAAAGTCATCAAATTCATGACTCGAGTCTGACTCGAGTCCAAGTCATGTGACTCGAGTCCACACCTCTGCTACATGATGCGTTACTGCGTTATTTTACGTTACTTTTGATGTAGTATCGGCTAGAAACAGAAGCGCTGCGGTGTCGTTCTTCTGAATCTTCCTCTGTCACAAGCCGGAGAGAAGAAAAGAGGCGCGGTCTATGTGTGTGTCTGGGTGGGGATGAGGCACACAAGTGATCCGCGGTTTGATATATGAAACAAAAAAAAAAGTTGTTGGCACGTTCAGTCCACACACAGCGTGGTCATGGCGAGCGGAGTAACGGAGGAGCTTGAACGGCCCACGCCATTGAATCGGTGTGTTTATAGGTGCAGACTCGATTGTGCAAAACGAGGGTTTTAAACACATGCTGAACGTGCTTGAACCACGTTACGACATCCCGTCGCGCACCCACTTCAGCAATAAGATTGTGCCAGATCTTTATGAGCAGGAGAAGAAAAAACTATCCCGAGCATCATCTGTTGCGCTCATGACAGACGGGTGGACGTCCAGCGGAACTATAAGCGCTCACTTCATCACAGCAGACTGGGAGATGAGGAGACACGCCCCCTCTACGAGAGTCACCTTGCGCAGGTACTGACACAAGCAGTGGAGGAATGGAAGATAAAGATATCCCAGTCACACGTGATAATGCCAAAAATCAAATAATTACAGAGAATGAGGCAGGACTGGGACCACAGATAGGTGCTTTGCACATGTAGTGAATTTGGCATCACAGAAGGGAATCTCAGTCAATAGGATGGAGCGCCTCTTTGGGAGGATCAGGAAGGTTTCTTACTTCCACCCAAGCACAACAGCTGCTCATGTGCTTAAGACAAAGCAAGAAATGCTAAAGCTGCCTGCTCATACATGATGTCCCAACGAGGTGGAACTCCACTTATGATATGTTGGAGCAGCAGGCAGCTATATACTCTGCATTGACCCACAACACCCTGAAAACAAATGTCACCCTGTCTGATGATGATGTGAGAGTGGCAGGTGAGGTCCTCCAGGTGCTTAAACCCCTCAAAAGTGTTCCATCTCTACTGAGCACTGAAACTTCACCATCTGTGTCAATGATCCTGCCACTGAAAACAAGGATTCTACAATCCATGGCTCCAAGTGTGGAAGACAGCAGCATCACTCCAGATGTCAGGCTTTATGTTTCAAGGAAGATGATGTGCCTTCTTATGTTGAACTTTAACTTGTTTTTTTATTCATGGTCATTGGTCCAAGTTTAAAGAAAGGAGGAATGCCTTTTTATGTTGCACTGTTTTTCATTAATTATGTTAAAAGGAAAATAAAAATGTATGTCAAGTTGATCAACAGATTGTATTATTCTCCAGTGCAATAACAGTACTGGAATGAAGGCAAAAAGGGCATTAATGGGAGCTTTAAAAAAAAAAAGAAGTAACTAAATAGTTACTTTTCACAGTAACGCATTACTTTTTGGTGTAAGTAACTGAGTTAGTAACTGAGTTACTTTTGAAATCAAGTAACTAGTAACTGTAACTAGTTACTGGTTTTCAGTAACTAACCCAACACTGCTCATTGGTATCAACGGAGGTGGCTGTAGGCAACTTCCTAAATCGACAGGAGCCGAATGCCTCCCCGGGGAGGTGTTTAGGGCGCTTCCGACCGGTAGGAGGCCACGAGGAAGACCCAGGCTACGTTGGAGAGAATATGTCCCCGAGGAGGTTTGGGAACACCTCGGGATCCAAAGGGAAGAGCTGGATGAATTGGCTGGGGAGAGGGAAGTCTGGGCTTCTCTGCTTTGGCTACTGCCTAAAATTCAATTAAACACATTCCCCTTCACGTTAACAGGTGTGGCTGTAAGCAACCTCCTGATTGGATTTTGTCGCCTAGAGCAAAATCTTTTTTTTTTTTCTTTTTTTTTTTACTGGCTCATGACATATTTTGAAATGTGTATTTTATTTTTAGGAACATGAAGAGTAGCCCCTGAAGGAAAAGGAACCAATATTTGTGAACTTAACATACCATAAATAATCAAATTAACACATTTACTCAATTAATCACACTCATGAGCATCGACAGATGTGGCTGTAGGCAAACTCCTTAATTACTTAATCGTGTATGTTCCCGAAGATAAAAAAAAAAAGTATCCCCCGACTAAGGAACAGTATTTAGTCATTTTAACAGTATAACATTCAATTAAACACAGTCCCCTTCGCATTAACAAGTGTGGCTGTAAGCAACCTCCTTATGTGATTTATTCGCCCTGAGCATTTTTTTTTACTGGCCCACAGCATATTTTGAAATAGAAAATGTTTTTTTTAGGAATATAAAGAGTAGCCCCTGAAAGTTATAGAACCATATTTGGTAACTTAACATAACATAAATGTTCAATAAATCATGTATATTGCAGTGTCCCCGAAGAGTTAGTGCTGCAAGGGGTTCTGGGTATTTGTTCTGTTGTGTTACGGTGCGGATGTTCTCCCGAAATGTGTTTGTCATTCTTGTTTGGTGTGGGTTCACAGTGTGGCGCATATTTGCAACAGTGTTAAAGTTGTTTATACGGCCACCCTCAGTGTGACCTGTATGGCTGTTGACCAAGTACACACATTTGCTTGTGTGTGTGAAAGGCCGTAAATACAATGTGACTGGGCCGGCACGCAAAGGCAGTGCCTTTAAGGTTTATTGGCGCTCTGTACTTCTCCCTACGTCCGTGTACACAGCGGCATTTTAAAAAGTCATACATTTTACTTTTTGAAACCGATACCGATAATTTCCGATATTACATTTTAAAGCATTTATCGTTTGATAATATTGGCAGCCCGATATTATCGGACATCTCTACTTCAAATGCATTTGAAGTATTATGCGTGGTCACCTCTGCACATACTTGCCAACCTTGAGACCTCCGATTTCGGGAGGTGGGGGGCGTGGCCGGGGGTGGGGCGGGGCGTGGTTAAGAGGGGAGGAGTATATTGACAGCTAGAATTCACCAAGTCAAGTATTTCATACATAAAAATATATATATATATATATATATATATATATATATATATATCTACATCCTGAAAATATGCAAACAAAACTGTGTTTAGATAATTGATACTTCAAACTTGCATAAATGAATCTTAAGGAATATAACATAACTTGGCTTCTGAGAGCTTCAAAATATAATGAATAAAATGCTAAAGTTGTTGATAAACAAGCAATTATTTTAATAATTATATATGGTCATTTTAAATGAATTATTATGATAATTTAAAATTAATTATTTCTAATATGTTTATTTTAATGTATAATTCTATGGCTGGATGTAATAAGGAGTCAGAAAAAATACAAATAAAAATACAATTAATTTTGATGTTTTTAGCAAAATATAGTAAAAATGTATTTTTTTATTTTTTTTATTAATAAAAATATTTATTTTTAGGTAAGATAAACATAATAATACAATTTATCTCTAGTCTGGATGATTTAGTTCTTGTCACCCTGTTGTCCTCCCGTCTTCAAAAAAGGCTGTCCTCACTCAGGTCCGCATGGAGCTGGAGGGGGCGTGGCCTCCAGCTCCGGCTGAAAATCGGGAGATTTTCGGGAGAATATTTATCCCGGGAGGTTTTCGGATGAAGCGCTGAATTTCGGGAGTCTCCCGGAAAATTCGGGAGGGTTGGCAAGTATGCCTCTGCACGCACTTCTAAATGTTGCTGACTCGGCAGTTGGCGCTTGACCTCTGTTACAACATTGGTTCTGTAGCTGCTGTGTAGCGCAATACACTTAATACATGAACATGTGGTCAAAGAGAGCTGGGGGTTTACTTTCCATTTTCTCATGCACCCCTAATTATTATTATTACAGGTAAAAGCCAGTAAATTAGAATATTTTGAAAAACTTGAATTATTTCAGTAATTGCATTCAAAAGGTGTAACTTGTACATTATATTTATTCATTGCACACAGACTGATGCATTCAAATGTTTATTTCATTTAATTTTGATGATTTGAAGTGGCAACAAATGAAAATCCAAAATTCCGTGTGTCACAAAATTAGAATATTACTTAAGGCTAATACAAAAAAGGGATTTTTAGAAATGTTGGCCAACTGAAAAGTATGAAAATGAAAAATATGAGCATGTACAATACTCAATACTTGGTTGGAGCTCCTTTTGCCTCAATTACTGCGTTAATGCGGCGTGGCATGGAGTCGATGAGTTTCTGGCACTGCTCAGGTTTTATGAGAGCCCAGGTTGCTCTGATAGTGGCCTTCAACTCTTCTGCGTTTTTGGGTCTGGCATTCTGCATCTTCCTTTTCACAATACCCCACAGATTTTCTATGGGGCTAAGGTCAGGGGAGTTGGCGGGCCAATTTAGAACAGAAATACCATGGTCCGTAAACCAGGCACGGGTAGATTTTGCGCTGTGTGCAGGCGCCAAGTCCTGTTGGAACTTGAAATCTCCATCTCCATAGAGCAGGTCAGCAGCAGGAAGCATGAAGTGCTCTAAAACTTGCTGGTAGACGGCTGCGTTGACCCTGGATCTCAGGAAACAGAGTGGACCGACACCAGCAGATGACATGGCACCCCAAACCATCACCCAACCATGCAAATTTTGCATTTCCTTTGGAAATCGAGGTCCCAGAGTCTGGAGGAAGACAGGAGAGGCACAGGATCCACGTTGCCTGAAGTCTAGTGTAAAGTTTCCACCATCAGTGATGGTTTGGGGTGCCATGTCATCTGCTGGTGTCGGTCCACTCTGTTTCCTGAGATCCAGGGTCAACACAGCCGTCTACCAGCAAGTTTTAGAGCACTTCATGCTTCCTGCTGCTGACCTGCTCTATGGAGATGGAGATTTCAAGTTCCAACAGGACTTGGCGCCTGCACACAGCGCAAAATCTACCCGTGCCTGGTTTACGGACCATGGTATTTCTGTTCTAAATTGGCCCGCCAACTCCCCTGACCTTAGCCTCATAGAAAATCTGTGGGGTATTGTGAAAAGGAAGATGCAGAATGCCAGACCCAAAAACGCAGAAGAGTTGAAGGCCACTATCAGAGCAACCTGGGCTCTCATAACACCTGATCAGTGCCAGAAACTCATCGACTCCATGCCACGCCGCATTAACGCAGTAATTGAGGCAAAAGGAGCTCCAACCAAGTATTGAGTATTGTACATGCTCATATTTTTCATTTTCATACTTTTCAGTTGGCCAACATTTCTAAAAATCCCTTTTTTGTATTAGCCTTAAGTAATATTCTAATTTTGTGACACACGGAATTTTGGATTTTCATTTGTTGCCACTTCAAATCATCAAAATTAAATGAAATAAACATTTGAATGCATCAGTCTGTGTGCAATGAATAAATATAATGTACAAGTTACACCTTTTGAATGCAATTACTGAAATAAATCAAGTTTTTCAAAATATTCTAATTTACTGGCTTTTACCTGTATATATATTTTTTAAAGGTAATAATAGTCCTTCTCCAATGACCGCCTGCTTCCAATTAGGTCCACTGCCTAAGAAACTAGCTTGACGCGTCACAACAAATCAGGTGTGCTGTGTCGGACATTGTCTCATCATCAATCACTGTGCTGCCACTCACGTCGTCTCGGGCGCTGGTGAGGGTTTTTTTTTTTTTTTCTTCACTCCGCATTCGCACGTCTGCGGCCATGTTGAGCACATCTGCTGAGCTAAGCACTTGCCAAGAAGACGGAGACGAAGACGGACGGCGTGCGGTAAATCACACGGAACATTCTTAGCGTTGTTTGCAGGCAGCAAAGAGAGAACTACGGTCCGTCGTCTGCATTTGAGGGACGGAAAAGGTCAGAGTTAGTTTGCGGCGTTCGAAAGCGGTCTGGTGGGGCATCGAGTGTTGTAAAGTTAAAGTACCAATGATTGTCACACACACACTAAGTGGGGTGAAATTTGTCCTCTGCATTTGACCCATCCCCTTGTTCACCCCCTGGGAGGTGAGGGGAGCAGTGGGCAGCAGCAGTGGCTGCGCTCGGGAATCATTTTTGGTGATTCAACCCCCAATTCCAACCCTTGATACTGAGTGCCAAGCAGGGAGGTAATGAGTCCCATTTTTTGTAGTCTTTGGTATGACTCGGCCGGGGTTTGAACTCACAACCTCCCGATCTTAGGGCGGACACTTTTTTTGACCCACCTTTTAGACAAGTTGATCTGCCGTTTCTTTTCTGCTCTGCCCCCCTCTTTCTCGTGGAGGGGTGGGGGCACAGGTTCGGGGGCCACGGATGAAGCTCTGGCTGTCCAAAGTCGGGACCCGGGGTGGACAACTCGTCTGTGCATCGGTTGGGGACGTCTCTGCGCTGCTGACCTGTCTCCGCTCGGGATGGTCTCCTGCTGGCTCCACTACGGACTGGACTCTCACTATTATGCTGGATCCACTATGGACTGGACTCTCACTATTATGTTAGATCCACTATGGACTGGACTCTCACTATTATGTTAGATCCACTATGGACTGGACTCTCACAATATTATGTTAGATCCACTATGGACTGGACTCTCACAATATTATGTTAGATCCACTATGGACTGGACTCTCACAATTATGCTAGATCCACTATGGACTGGACTCTCACTATAATGCTGGATCCACTATGGACTGGACTCTCACTATTATGTTAGATCCACTATGGACTGGACTCTCACTATTATGCTAGATCCACTATGGACTGGACTCTCACTATTATGCTAGATCCACTATGGACTGGACTCTCACTATAATGCTGGATCCACTATGGACTGGACTCTCACTATTATGTTAGATCCACTATGGACTGGACTCTCACTATTATGCTAGATCCACTATGGACTGGACTCTCACTATTATGCTGGATCCACTATGGACTGGACTCTCACTATTATGTTAGATCCACTATGGACTGGACTCTCACTATTATGCTAGATCCACTATGGACTGGACTCTCACAATATTATGTTAGATGCACTATGGACTGGACTCTCACACTATTATGTTAGATCCACTATGGACTGGACTCTCACTATTATGCTAGATCCACTATGGACTGGACTCTCACTATTATGTTAGATCCACTATGGACTGGACTCTCACTATTATGTTAGATCCACTATGGACTGGACTCTCACTATTATGTTAGATCCACTATGGACTGGACTCTCACTATTATGCTAGATCCACTATGGACTGGACTCTCACTATTATGTTAGATCCACTATGGACTGGACTCTCACTATTATGTTAGATCCACTATGGACTGGACTCTCACAATATTATGTTAGATCCACTATGGACTGGACTCTCACTATTATGTTAGATCCACTATGGACTGGACTCTCACTATTATGTTAGATCCACTATGGACTGGACTCTCACAATATTATGTTAGATCCACTATGGACTGGACTCTCACTATTATGTTAGATCCACTATGGACTGGACTCTCACTATTATGCTGGATCCACTATGGACTGGACTCTCACTATTATGTTAGATCCACTATGGACTGGACTCTCACTATTATGCTAGATCCACTATGGACTGGACTCTCACTATTATGCTGGATCCACTACGGACTGGACTCTCACTATTATGTTAGATCCACTATGGACTGGACTCTCACTATTATGTTAGATCCACTATGGACTGGACTCTCACAATATTATGTTAGATCCACTATGGACTGGACTCTCACTATTATGTTAGATCCACTATGGACTGGACTCTCACTATTATGTTAGATCCACTATGGACTGGACTCTCACTATTATGTTAGATCCACTATGGACTGGACTCTCACAATATTATGTTAGATCCACTATGGACTGGACTCTCACTATTATGTTAGATCCACTATGGACTGGACTCTCACTATTATGTTAGATCCACTATGGACTGGATTCTCACAATATTATGTTAGATCCACTACGGACTGGACTCTCACAATATTATGTTAGATCCACTATGGACTGGACTCTCACAATATTATGCTGGATCCACTATGGACTGGACTCTCATAATATTATATTAGATCCACTATGGACTGGACTCTCACTATTATGTTAGATCCACTATGGACTGGACTCTCACTATTATGCTAGATCCACTATGGACTGGACTCTCACAATATTATGCTAGATCCACTATGGACTGGACTCTCACTATTATGCTAGATCCACTATGGACTGGACTCTCACTATTATGTTAGATCCACTATGGACTGGACTCCCACTATTATGTTAGATCCACTATGGACTGGACTCTCACTATTATGCTGGATCCACTATGGACTGGACTCTCACTATTATGTTAGATCCACTATGGACTGGACTCTCACTATTATGCTAGATCCACTATGGACTGGACTCTCACTATTATGTTAGATCCACTATGGACTGGAATCTCACAATATTATGTTAGATCCACTATGGACTGGACTCTCACAATATTATGTTAGATCCACTATGGACTGGACTCTCACTATTATGTTAGATCCACTATGGACTGGACTCTCACTATTATGTTAGATCCACTATGGACTGGATTCTCACAATATTATGTTAGATCCACTATGGACTGGACTCTCACAATATTATGCTGGATCCACTATGGACTGGACTCTCACAATATTATATTAGATCCACTATGGACTGGACTCTCACTATTATGTTAGATCCACTATGGACTGGACTCTCACTATTATGTTAGATCCACTATGGACTGGACTCACACTATTATGTTAGATGCACTATGGACTGGACTCTCACTATTATGCTAGATCCACTATGGACTGGAGTCTCACTAGTATGTTAGATCCACTATGGACTGGACTCTCACTATTATGTTAGATCCACTATGGACTGGACTAACACTATTATGGTAAATCCACTATGGACTGGACTCTCACAATATTATGCTAGATCCACTCGACGTCCATTGCACCAGTCGCCCCCCCCCCCAGGGCGACTGGTGCAATCTGCAGTCCTCTCCAAGGTTTCTCATTGTCCCATTGGGTTGAGTTTTTCCTGTTTTCCTGTTTCCATATGAGTAGGGAAAACTGTGTTAGATGTAAATATAAACGGAATACAATGATTTGCAAACCATTTTCAACCCATATTCAGTTGAATATGCTACAAAGACAACATATTTGATGTTCAAACTGATAAACATTTTTTTTTTTTTGCAAATAATCATTAACTTTAGAATTTGATGCCAGCAACACGTGACAAAGAAGTTGGGAAAGGTGGCAATAAATACTGATAAAGTTGAGGAATGCTCATCAAACACTTATTTGGAACATCCCACAGGTGAACAGGCAAATTGGGAACAGGTGGGTGCCATGATTGGGTATAAAAGTAGATTCCATGAAATGCTCAGTCATTCACAAACAAGGATGGGGCGAGGGTCACCACTTTGTCAACAAATGCCTGAGTAAATTGTTGAACAGTTTAAGAAAAACCTTTCTCAACCAGCTATTGCAAGGAATTTAGGGATTTCACCATCTACGGTCCGTAATATCATCAAAGGGTTCAGAAAACCTGGAGAAATCACTGCACATAAGCAGCTAAGCCCGTGACCTTCGATCCCTCAGGCTGTACTGCATCAACAAGTGACATCAGTGTGTAAAGGATATCACCACATGGGCTCAGGAACACTTCAGAAACCCACTGTCAGTAACTACAGTTGGTCGCTACATCTGTAAGTGCAAGTTAAAACTCTCCTATGCAAGGCGAAAACTGTTTATCAACAACACCCAGAAACGCCGTCGGCTTCGCTGGGCCTGAGCTCATCTAAGATGGACTGATGCAAAGTGGAAAAGTGTTCTGTGGTTTGACGAGTCCACATTTCAAATTGTTTTTGGAAACTGTGGACGTCGTGTCCTCCGGACCAAAGAGGATAAGAACCATCCGGATTGTTATAGGCGCAAAGTTGAAAAGCCAGCATCTGTGATGGTATGGGGTTGTATTAGTGCCCAAGACATGGGTAACTTACACATCTGTGAAGGCGCCATTAATGCTGAAAGGTACATACAGGTTTTGGAGCAACATATGTTGCCATCCAAGCAACGTTACCATGGACGCCCCTGCTTATTTCAGCAAGACAATGCCAAGCCACGTGTTACATCATAGTAAAAGAGTGCGGGTACTAGACTGGCCTGCCTGTAGTCCAGATCCAGGTCTCCCACTGAAAATGTGTGGCGCATTATGAAGCCTAAAATAGCACAACGGAGACCCCCGGACTGTTGAACAACTTAAGCTGTACATCAAGCAAGAATGGGAAAGAATTCCACCTGAGAAGCTTAAAAAATGTGTCTCCTCAGTTCCCAAACGTTTACTGAGTGTTGTTAAAAGGAAAGGCCATGTAACACAGTGGTGAACATGCCCTTTCCCAACTACTTTGGCACGTGTTGCAGCCGTGAAATTCTAAGTTAATTATTATTTGCAAAAAAAATAAATACAAATTATGAGTTTGAACATCAAATATCTTGTCTTTGTAGTGCATTCAACTGAATATGGGTTGAAAAGGATTTGCAAATCATTGTATTCCGTTTATATTTACATCTAACACAATTTCCCAACTCATATGGAAACGGGGTTTGTAAATATATAATAAATCATAGAGCAACAACGCCCTCCTGTGGTCTGTGCCGTCTACTCCCCCCAAACATAACAGAAATACCGGGAAATGATTCCTCCCACCTCCAAAGACATGCACCTGGGGATAGGTTGATTGGCAACACTAAATTGGCCCTAGTGTGTGAATGTGAGTGTGAATGTTGTCTGTCTATCTGTGTTGGCCCTGTGATGAGATGGCGACTAGTCCAGGGTGTACCCAGCCTTCCGCCCGATTGTAGCTGAGATAGGCTCCAGCGCCCCCCGCGACCCCGAAGGGAATAAGCGGTAGAAAATGGATGGATGGATGGAAGTTAAGCTAGCCAACATGGCCGTCGACCACTGACATCTCTACATAGCCTGCAGGCCAGCGAGGACAACGGCTGCACATTCCCTTTAACCGGCATCAAACACGAACATGAAAACAGCCACACGCCTCTTAGAAGTGTGAAGAAAAAAGGGGGGAAAAAAAGCCCCACAAATGTAATATACGACTGCCTCATCGAGGATACCAGCCTTCTTTCAACAATTTAGCTCTAACCCCCCCCCCCCCCACACACACACACACACACACACACACACACACACACACACACACACACACACACACACATATCTGCACTGTCTGGAGAAGAATGGTCGACACGAGGAAGGCGCTGGCGCATGAAAGCTTGCATAACAAAAGAGAATAAGGGATGAAAGTATTAAAGTGATTTCAATATGAAACGCGGAGACGGAGCGCAAAGGGACTCGCGAGCACCCAAATGAGGCGTCGGGCGCAGTGGGAGAAGACATATTAGCCGCTCACCGAGCGGGGAATGTCTTTAAAAAAAAAAAAAAAAAGGGAGCAGAAGAGCTAATAGTAGAACTTATGTTACGTTCTCACAGCAGGGGGTCACATGACACCCGTTGAGGCGACGACGGGAGGTGTGTGGAGTCTTTCCCCGCGGGTAGGGCGGATTGTACCAAAGGCATGACGATGGCGTTAATTTGCATGCAAAAGTATACCTTTTGGCTTTGATTTTGTGGAATATTTTGAGTCTTGCTGCGTATTTTTTACTGTGCAAGGCAACGATTATCATTATAAAGTGGTGGGAGGAACGACTAAACTGATTGTATGACACGTTTACCTTGTGTGCTCGTGCTCAAGAAACTACTTTGGTTGAGTGGATTATTTTCAGTCTTTCATTTTTTATTTTTTTTCTCCTATCGTGCAAGATGGTAATAACTGGCAAAAGAAGCGATCACATTGATTATATAACATGTTTATGTCTGTGCATCAGCAAGGATACTCTGGGTTTTGATTTTGTGGATTATGTCGAGTCATTGGGTTTACTTCTTCTATAGGTAACAAGTGGACTGACTAAATCAACTATGATTTAAATATGTTTATGTTGTTAATGAATGTGTTCCTTATACCCTCGCCCTGTGGATTATTTTGTGTCTTTTTATCTGTCATTCATAGTGGTGGTTATCATTGATCATGTTATGTAACACTAAGGGGAGGTGACAGCTCAGACACCAGAGGGCAGTATGTTCAATAATTTATTATATATAATAAATATATATAATAATAATAACAAACAATACAACTAAACTATAGAAATGGAGTGTGTGACTAAAATACAAGAGTGTGTGGTGTAAGACTATGTGTGTAGATATCTGAAGTGTGTGTTACCAAGTGTTGATGAGAAAAGCAGACAAGTCCAAAGAGGGCAAGGCAAAAGGGGTCCAAGATCAGCGAGCGAGGAGTCGGGAAACGAGGAAGGCAGTCCAAAACACCGGGGAAACAACGGGAGATCTCGAGGAGGGAAGACTCGGGAAGGCACTGCGGAAGAGCAACACGGACGTCAGAATCACGGAGGGAAAAACAACACAGAAAGAGAGCATAAGGCTTACGGTACACAAAGAGGTAACTAAGTTCCCGCGCCAATCCTTGGGTACACTGGTCCTTTATACAGCTCATCTTCATCAGTCGCAGATGTGCAGATTGCGATTGCGTGCAGGCTTGTCGCTGCGTGGGCGTGCTGCGCTCAGCGTGAGCGGGGGCGTGTCCAGGCGAGCAGCCAGAGGAGGAACTGTGACACTCAGTTGCAGGAGAGAAGCGGGTTCGAATCCACGCCGTGACAGTAACCCCCCACGCCCCTTAGGCGAGGCACCCGACGAGCGCCGGGAAGCATCAGGATAGGCACAGTAGAAAAAATAGACAAACTCCAAAAGTAAGGGAGGGCGGAGGGGAGAACTGGTAGTGGGTAGCCGGCCCAAGTGTCTCAGAAGCCAGCGGGGACAAGTCTGGTTGGCGGCGGCGAGTAGACCGCCGCTGCGGCCGGCAAGGTGGACGACCAAGGAATGTGCGACTTCTTGGCCGTCGGTAAGGCGGACGCGAATGGCGCCGTGGTGCGTCCCGCCGGAACCGAAGAGGAAGGCGGCGCCGTGGTTCGGCCTGCCAGACACGAGGAGGAGGGCACGTTGTCGTTTGGGGCGAAGAGGAAGACGCCGTCGTGGAAGCCGTCGTCTAAGGCCTGGAAGCAGCGGACATCATCGGCGAGGCAGGCGTGGAGGAAGACGCCATCGATTGCGTGCAGGCTTGTCGCTGCGTGGGCGTGCTGCGCTCAGCGTGAGCGGGGGCGTGTCCGGGCGAGCAGCCAGAGGAGGAACTGTGACACTCAGTTGCAGGAGAGAAGCGGGTTCGAATCCGCGCCGTGACAGATCACTGGTGTGAAGAACAAAATTATACATCTGTGTTTGTGTGTATTGTGCAAGACGGTGGCTATCATTAACAACTGTCAGGAGGAGTGATATGACATTAATCATATGAAAGGTTTACATGTGCTCGTGCATAAGCAAGTGTAACCCCGGGCTGAGATTTGTGGATTGATTAAGTCTTTTTGTCGGTTTCTATTTTGCAAGGTGGTGGTTATCAATAATAACTGTCAAGAAGACGGATCGCAATAACCAAATGAGTTTGCATTGTGCTTACACTGCAAGTGTACCCTGGGCTATAATTTGCAGATTCATTAGTATTTCTGTTTGTTGCTTTTATGCAAGGCGGTGGTTATCATCAAAAAACCGGCAAGAGGACTGATCACAATGATTATATGAGAAGTTAACATTGTGCTTACATGCGCAAGTGTACCCTGGGCTATTTTTTGCAGATCAATTAGTATTTGTTTGTTTCTGTTGTGCAAGGACGTGGTTATCAATAATAACTGGCAGGAGGGAAAATCATATTAATTCTATGAAAAGTTAACATGTGCTCGTGTTTAAGGAAGCATAATTTAGGACAATGATTTGTGGGTTATTTAGTTTTTATGTTGGTTTTTATTGTGTAAGGTGATGGTTATCATTATTAACTGGCAGGAGGACGGATCATAACTATTTGAGGAGTTTTACATTGTGCTTACATGTGCAAGTGTACCCTGGGCTATGATTTGCAGATTATTTAGTATTTCTGTTTGTTTCGAATGTGCAAGGCTGTGATCATCGTTAATAACTGGCAAGAGGATGGATCAGAATAATGATGTGAAAAGTTTACATTGTGCTTACATTGTATGTACCCTGGGCTGTGATTTGTGGAATGATTAGTCTTTCTGTTTCTTTTGTACAAGGCTGTGGCTATCATTAATAACTGGCAAGAGAACTGATCACAATAGGTATACATGGAGAGTTTACATTGTGCCTACATGTTCAAGTGTACCCTGGGCTATGATATGTGGACTAATTAGTCCTTCTGTTGGTCTTTATTGTGCAAGGTGGTGGTTATCATTAATAACTGGCAGGAGGACCGATCGCCATAATTATTTGAAGAGTTTACATTGTGGTTACATGTGCATGTGTACCTTGGGCTATGATTGGCGGATTAATTACTGTATCTGTTTTAATTGTGGAAGGCGATGGTTATCAATAACTGGCTAGAGGACTGATAATTATATGAACAATGTACATTGTGCTTACAAGTGTAAGTTTGCCCTAGGCTATGGTTTGCAGATTACTTAGTATTTATGTTTTTTTTCTATTCTGCAAGGCGGTGGTTACCATGAATAACTGGCAGGAGGAAATATTGCATCATGTCTATGAAAAGTTTACATGTACATGTACTTGTGCATTGCCAGGGCTATGATTTGTGGATTATTCAGTCTCTGTTGGTTTCTATTGGTGGTGATTATCATTAATAACTGGCAGGGGGGTGATATTGCATAATTTCTGTGAAAAAGTTTACATGTACTTGTGCATAAGCAAGTGTAACCCAGGGCTATGATTTGTAGATCATTCGGTGTTCGTTTATATTAAGCAAGACGGTGGTTATCATTAATAACAGGCAGTAGGAGCGATCACAATAATCCAACTGTATGAAAACTTGACCTTTGTTCAGTACATAGGCAAGTGGATAGACTATGGTTTGTCGATCATGCAGTCTTTCTTTTGTGCAAGACGGTGCTTATCATTAACAAGTGGCAGGAGTAATAATCACAATATTCATATGAAAAGATTACATGCGTTTGTGCATTAGCAAGTGTAACCCTGGGCTGTGTTTTGTTGATCATGCAGTTTTTCTGCTTGTTTGTATTGTCCAAGACGATGGTTATCATTAATAACTGGCAGGAAGAGATATCGCATCATTTTTATGAAAAGTTCACATGTACATGTACTTGTGCATGAGCAAGTGCAACCCAGGCCTACGATTTGTGGATTATTCAGTCTCTGTTGGTTTCTATTGATGGTGATTATCATTAATAACTGGCAGGAGGTGATATCGCATAATTTCTGTGAAAAAGTTTACATATATTTGTGCATAAGTGAGCGTAACCCAGGACTATGATGTGTAGATTATTCGGTGTTCGTTTCTATTGAGCAAGGCGGTGGTTATCATTAATAACTGGCAGGAGGAGCGATCCCAATAATCCTACTGTATGAAAAGTTGACCTTTGTTCAGTACATAGGCAAGTGGAACACCGGGCTATGGTTTGTCAATCATGCAGTCTTTCTTTTGTGCAAGACGGTGGTTATCATTAACAACTGGCAAGAGTAAATATCACAATATTCATATGAAAAGATTACAAGTGTTTGTGCATAAGCAAGTGTAACTACGGGCTTTGTTTTGTTGATCATGCAGTTTTTCTGCTTGTTTGTATTGTCCAAGACGATGGTTATTATTAATAACTGGCAGGAAGAGATATCACATCATTTTTATGAAAAGTTCACATGTACATGTACTTGTGCATGAGCAAGTGTAACCCAGGGCTATGATTTGTGGATTATTCCGTCTCTGTTGGTTTCTATTGGTGGTGATTATCATTAATAACTGGCAGGGGGTGATATCGCATAGTTTCTGTGAAAAAGTTCACATGTACTTGTGCATAAGCAAGTGTAACCCAGAGCTATGATTTGTGGATTATTCAGTCTCTGTTGGTTTCTATTGGTGGTGATTATCATTAATAACTGGCAAGAGGTGATATCGCATACTTTCTGTGGAAAAGGTTTACATGTACTTGTGCATAAGAGAAGCGTAACCCAGGACTATGATTTGTAGATCATTCGGTGTTTGTTTCTATTGTGCAAGACGGTGGTTATCATTAATAACTGGCAGGAGGAGCGATCACAATAATCCTACTGTATGAAAAGTTGACCTTTGTTCGTACATAGGCAAGTGGAACACCGGGGTATGGTTTGTCAATCATGCAGTCTTTCTTTTGTGCAAGACGGTGGTTATCATCAACAACTGGCAGGAGTAAATATCACAATATTCATATGAAAAGATTACATGTGTTTGTGCATAAGCAAGTGTAACCCTGGGCTGTGTTTTGTTGATCATGCAGTTTTTCTGCTTGTTTGTATTGTCCAAGACGATGGTTATTATTAATAACTGGCAGGAAGAGATATCACATCATTTTTATGAAAAGTTCACATGTACATGTACTTGTGCATGAGCAAGCGCAACCCAGGGCTACAGTTTGTGGATTATTCAGTCTCTGTTGGTTTCTATTGGTGGTGATTATCATGTATAACTGGCAGGAGGTGATATCGCATAATTTCTGTGGAAAAGGTTTACATGTACTTGTGCATAAGCAAGCGTAACCCAGAGCTATGATTTGTGGATTATTCAGTCTCTGTTGGTTTCTATTGGTGGTGATTATCATTAATAACTGGCAGGAGGTGATATCGCATAATTTCTGTGAAAAAGTTTACATATATTTGTGCATAAGTGAGCGTAACCCAGGACTATGATGTGTAGATTATTCGGTGTTCGTTTCTATTGAGCAAGGCGGTGGTTATCATTAATAACTGGCAGGAGGAGCGATCCCAATAATCCTACTGTATGAAAAGTTGACCTTTGTTCAGTACATAGGCAAGTGGAACACCGGGCTATGGTTTGTCAATCATGCAGTCTTTCTTTTGTGCAAGACGGTGGTTATCATTAACAACTGGCAGGAGTAAATATCACAATATTCATATGAAAAGATTACATGTGTTTGTGCATAAGCAAGTGTAACCCTGGGCTGTGTTTTGTTGATCATGCAGTTTTTCTGCTTGTTTGTATTGTCCAAGACGATGGTTATTATTAATAACTGGCAGGAAGAGATATCACATCATTTTTATGAAAAGTTCACATGTACATGTACTTGTGCATGAGCAAGTGTAACCCAGGGCTATGATTTGTGGATTATTCCGTCTCTGTTGGTTTCTATTGGTGGTGATTATCATTAATAACTGGCAGAAGGAGATATTGCATAATTTCTGTGAAAAAGTACACATGTACTTGTGCCTAAGAAAGCGTAACCCAGGGCTATGATTTGTAGATCATTCGGTGTTCGTTTATATTAAGCAGACGGTGGTTATCATTAATAACTGGCAAGAGGAGCGATCACAATAATCCTACTGTATGAAAACTTGACTTTTGTTCGTACATAGGCAAGTGGATAGACTATGGTTTGTCGATCATGCAGTCTTTCTTTCATGCAAGACGGTGGTTATCATCAACAACTGGCAGGAGTAAATATCACAATATTCATATGAAAAGATTACATGTGTTTGTGCATAAGCAAGTGTAACTACGGGCTTTGTTTTGTTGATCAAGCAGTTTTTCTGCTTGTTTGTATTGTCCAAGACGATGGTTATCATTAATAACTGGCAGGAAGAGATATCGCATCATTTTTATGAAAAGTTCACATGTACATGTACTTGTGCATGAGCAAGTGCAACCCAGGGCTACAGTTTGTGGATTATTCAGTCTCTGTTGGTTTCTATTGGTGGTGATTATCATTTATAACTGGCAGGAGGTGATATCGCATAATTTCTGTGGAAAAGGTTTACATGTACTTGTGCATAAGCAAGCGTAACCCAGAGCTATGATTTGTGGATTATTCAGTTTCTGTTGATTTCTATTGGTGGTGATTATCATTAATAACTGGCAGGAGGTGATATCGCATAATTTCTGTGAAAAAGTTTACATATATTTGTGCATAAGTGAGCGTAACCCAGGACTATGATGTGTAGATTATTCGGTGTTCGTTTCTATTGAGCAAGGCGGTGGTTATCATTAATAACTGGCAGGAGGAGCGATCCCAATAATCCTACTGTATGAAAAGTTGACCTTTGTTCAGTACATAGGCAAGTGGAACACCGGGCTATGGTTTGTCAATCATGCAGTCTTTCTTTTGTGCAAGACGGTGGTTATCATTAACAACTGGCAGGAGTAAATATCACAATATTCATATGAAAAGATTACATGTGTTTGTGCATAAGCAAGTGTAACTACGGGCTTTGTTTTGTTGATCAAGCAGTTTTTCTGCTTGTTTGTATTGTCCAAGACGATGGTTATCATTAATAACTGGCAGGAAGAGATATCACATCATTTTTATGAAAAGTTCACATGTACATGTACTTGTGCATGAGCAAGTGTAACCCAGGGCTATGATTTGTGGATTATTCCGTCTCTGTTGGTTTCTATTGGTGGTGATTATCATTTATAACTGGCAGGAGGTGATATCGCATAATTTCTGTGGAAAAGGTTTACATGTACTTGTGCATAAGCAAGCGTAACCCAGAGCTATGATTTGTGGATTATTCAGTCTCTGTTGGTTTCTATTGGTGGTGATTATCATTAATAACTGGCAGGAGGTGATATCGCATAATTTCTGTGAAAAAGTTTACATATATTTGTGCATAAGAGAAGCGTAACCCAGGACTATGATGTGTAGATTATTCGGTGTTCGTTTCTATTAAGCAAGATGGTGGTTATCATTAACAACTGGCAGGAGCAGCGATCACAATAATCCTACTGTATCAAACGTTGACCTTTGTTCGTACATAGGCAAGTGGATAGACTATGGTTTGTTGATCATGCAGTCTTTCTTTTGTGCAAGACGGTGCTTATCATTAACAACTGGCAGGAGTAATAATCACAATATTCATATGAAAAGATTGCATACGTTCGTGCATAAGCAAGTGTAACCCTGGGCTGTGTTTTGTTGATCATGCAGTTTTTCTGTTGTTTGTATTGTCCAAGACGATGGTTATCATTAATAACTGGTAGGAGGAGAATCGCATAATTTTTATGAAAAGTTCACATGTACATGTACTTGTGCATAAGCAAGCGTAACCCAGGGCTATGATTTGTGGATTATTCAGTCTTTGTTAGTTTCTATTGGTGGTGATTATCATTAATAACTGGCAGGAGGTGATATCGCATCATTTCTGTGGAAAAGGTTTACATGTACTTGTGCATAAGCAAGCGTAACCCAGAGCTATGATTTGTGGATTATTCAGTCTCTGTTGGTTTCTATTGGTGGTGATTATCATTAATAACTGGCAGGAGGTGATATCGCATAATTTCTGTGAAAAAGTTTACATATATTTGTGCATAAGTGAGCGTAACCCAGGACTATGATGTGTAGATTATTCGGTGTTCGTTTCTATTGAGCAAGGCGGTGGTTATCATCAATAACTGGCAGGAGGAGCGATCACAATAATCCTACTGTATGAAAAGTTGACCTTTGTTCAGTACATAGGCAAGTGGAACACCGGGCTATGGTTTGTCAATCATGCGGTCTTTCTTTCGTGCAAGACGGTGGTTATCATTAACAACTGGCAGGAGTAAATATCACAATATTCATATGAAAAGATTACATGTGTTTGTGCATAAGCAAGTGTAACTACGGGCTTTGTTTTGTTGATCAAGCAGTTTTTCTGCTTGTTTGTATTGTCCAAGACGATGGTTATCATTAATAACTGGCAGGAAGAGATATCACATCATTTTTATGAAAAGTTCACATGTACATGTACTTGTGCATGAGCAAGTGTAACCCAGGGCTATGATTTGTGGATTATTCCGTCTCTGTTGGTTTCTATTGGTGGTGATTATCATTAATAACTGGCAGAAGGAGATATTGCATAATTTCTGTGAAAAAGTACACATGTACTTGTGCCTAAGAAAGCGTAACCCAGGGCTATGATTTGTAGATCATTCGGTGTTCGTTTATATTAAGCAGACGGTGGTTATCATTAATAGCTGGCAAGAGGAGCGATCACAATAATCCTACTGTATGAAAACTTGACTTTTGTTCGTACATAGGCAAGTGGATAGACTATGGTTTGTCGATCATGCAGTCTTTCTTTCATGCAAGACGGTGGTTATCATCAACAACTGGCAGGAGTAAATATCACAATATTCATATGAAAAGATTACATGTGTTTGTGCATAAGCAAGTGTAACTACGGGCTTTGTTTTGTTGATCATGCAGTTTTTCTGCTCGTTTGTATTGTCCAAGACGATGGTTATCATTAATAACTGGCAGGAAGAGATATCGCATCATTTTTATGAAAAGTTCACATGTACATGTACTTGTGCATGAGCAAGTGCAACCCAGGGCTACAGTTTGTGGATTATTCAGTCTCTGTTGGTTTCTATTGGTGGTGATTATCATTAATAACTGGCAGGAGGTGATATCGCATAATTTCTGTGGAAAAGGTTGACATGTACTTGTGCATAAGCAAGCGTAACCCAGAGCTATGATTTGTGGATTATTCAGTCTCTGTTGGTTTCTATTGGTGGTGATTATCATTAATAACTGGCAAGAGGTGATATCGCATACTTTCTGTGGAAAAGGTTTACATGTACTTGTGCATAAGAGAAGCGTAACCCAGGACTATGATGTGTAGATTATTCGGTGTTCGTTTCTATTGTGCAAGACGGTGGTTATCATTAATAACTGGCAGGAGGAGCGATCCCGATAATCCTACTGTATGAAAAGTTGACCTTTGTTCAGTACATAGGCAAGTGGAACACCGGGCTATGGTTTGTCAATCATGCAGTCTTTCTTTTGTGCAAGACGGTGGTTATCATTAACAACTGGCAGGAGTAAATATCACAATATTCATATGAAAAGATTACATGTGTTTGTGCATAAGCAAGTGTAACTCTGGGCTGTGTTTTGTTGATCATGCAGTTTTTCTGCTTGTTTGTATTGTCCAAGACGATGGTTATTATTAATAACTGGCAGGAAGAGATATCACATCATTTTTATGAAAAGTTCACATGTACATGTACTTGTGCATGAGCAAGTGTAACCCAGGGCTATGATTTGTGGATTATTCCGTCTCTGTTGGTTTCTATTGGTGGTGATTATCATTAATAACTGGCAGAAGGAGATATTGCATAATTTCTGTGAAAAAGTACACATGTACTTGTGCCTAAGAAAGCGTAACCCAGGGCTATGATTTGTAGATCATTCGGTGTTCGTTTATATTAAGCAGACGGTGGATATCATTAATAACTGGCAAGAGGAGCGATCACAATAATCCTACTGTATGAAAACTTGACTTTTGTTCGTACATAGGCAAGTGGCTAGACTATGGTTTGTCGATCATGCAGTCTTTCTTTCATGCAAGACGGTGGTTATCATCAACAACTGGCAGGAGTAAATATCACAATATTCATATGAAAAGATTACATGTGTTTGTGCATAAGCAAGTGTAACTACGGGCTTTGTTTTGTTGATCAAGCAGTTTTTCTGCTTGTTTGTATTGTCCAAGACGATGGTTATCATTAATAACTGGCAGGAAATGATATCGCATCATTTTTATGAAAAGTTCACATGTACATGTACTTGTGCATAAGCAAGCGTAACCCAGGGCTATGATTTGTGGATTATTCAGTCTTTGTTAGTTTCTATTGGTGGTGATTATCATTAATAACTGGCAGGAGGTGATATCGCATAATTTCTGTGGAAAAGGTTTACATGTACTTGTGCATAAGCAAGCGTAACCCAGAGCTATGATTTGTGGATTATTCAGTCTCTGTTGGTTTCTATTGGTGGTGATTATCATTAATAACTGGCAGGAGGTGATATCGCATAATTTCTGTGAAAAAGTTTACATATATTTGTGCATAAGTGAGCGTAACCCAGGACTATGATGTGTAGATTATTCGGTGTTCGTTTCTATTGAGCAAGGCGGTGGTTATCATTAATAACTGGCAGGAGGAGCGATCCCAATAATCCTACTGTATGAAAAGTTGACCTTTGTTCAGTACATAGGCAAGTGGAACACCGGAGTATGGTTTGTCAATCATGCGGTCTTTCTTTTGCGCAAGACGGTGGTTATCATTAAAACTGGGCTGTGTTTTTTTGATCATGCCGTTTTTCTGCTTGTTTTGTATTGTCCAAGACGATGGTTATCATTAATAACTGTCAGGAGGAGATATCGCATCATTTCTATGAAAAGTTCACATGTACATGTACTTGTGCATGAGCAAGTGCAACCCAGGGCTACAGTTTGTGGATTATTCAGTCTCTGTTGGTTTCTATTGGTGGTGATTATCATTAATAACTGGCAAGAGGTGATATCGCATACTTTCTGTGGAAAAGGTTTACATGTACTTGTGCATAAGAGAAGCGTAACCCAGGACTATGATTTGTAGATCATTCGGTGTTCGTTTCTATTGTACAAGACGGTGGTTATCATCTCCGACCTCCTTCAGCCTTACTGCCCCACCCGATCCTTAAGATCAGCCGATCAGCTGCTGTTGACGGTCCCTGACACAAGGCTGAAGCTTAGAGGTGACAGAGCTTTTGCCGTTGCTGCTCCCAAGCTCTGGAACGACCTACCCCTGAGTGTTAGACAAGCCTCCTCTCTTCCTGTTTTTAAATCTCTCTTAAAAACATACTTTTATTCCATGGCTTTTAACACTGAGTGATATCCATCCTGCAATGGCGCCCCATAATACACCTGCTGTGATCCTGTTTTTATGTTTTTATTAATTCTATTTTAATTATTTATTTTTTATCGTGTTCTGTTTGTATTGTGTTGTGTTTGCTCGGTACTCGTTTTATCTTTTAACCTGTTCATTGTACAGCACTTTGGCTACCCCTGTGGTAAATTTTAAATGTGCTCTATAAATAAAGTTGATTTGATTTGATTTGATTAATAACTGGCAGGAGGAGCGATCACAATAATCCTACTGTATGAAAAGTTGACCTTTGTTCGTACATAGGCAAGTGGAACACCGGGGTATGGTTTGTCAATCATGCAGTCTTTCTTTTGTGCAAGACGGTGGTTATCATTAACAACTGGCAGGAGTAAATATCACAATATTCATATGAAAAGATTACATGTGTTTGTGCATAAGCAAGTGTAACCCTGGGCTGTGTTTTGTTGATCGTGCAGTTTTTCTGCTTGTTTGTATTGTCCAAGACGATGGTTATTATTAATAACTGGCAGGAAGAGATATCACATCATTTTTATGAAAAGTTCACATGTACATGTACTTGTGCATGAGCAAGTGCAACCCAGGGCTATAGTTTGTGGATTATTCAGTCTCTGTTGGTTTCTATTGGTGGTGATTATCATTTATAACTGGCAGGAGGTGATATCGCATCATTTCTGTGGAAAAGGTTTACATGTACTTGTGCATAAGCAAGCGTAACCCAGAGCTATGATTTGTGGATTATTCAGTCTCTGTTGGTTTCTATTGGTGGTGATTATCATTAATAACTGGCAGGAGGTGATATCGCATAATTTCTGTGAAAAAGTTTACATATATTTGTGCATAAGTGAGCGTAACCCAGGACTATGATGTGTAGATTATTCGGTGTTCGTTTCTATTAAGCAAGATGGTGGTTATCATTAACAACTGGCAGGAGCAGCGATCACAATAATCCTACTGTATCAAACGTTGACCTTTGTTCGTACATAGGCAAGTGGATAGACTATGGTTTGTTGATCATGCAGTCTTTCTTTTGTGCAAGACGGTGCTTATCATTAACAACTGGCAGGAGTAATAATCACAATATTCATATGAAAAGATTACATGTGTTTGTGCATAAGCAAGTGTAACCCTGTGCTGTGTTTTGTTGATCATGCAGTTTTTCTGTTGTTTGTATTGTCCAAGACGATGGTTATCATTAATAACTGGTAGGAGGAGAATCGCATAATTTTTATGAAAAGTTCACATGTACATGTACTTGTGCATAAGCAAGCGTAACCCAGGGCTATGATTTGTGGATTATTCAGTCTTTGTTAGTTTCTATTGGTGGTGATTATCATTTATAACTGGCAGGAGGTGATATCGCATAATTTCTGTGGAAAAGGTTTACATGTACTTGTACATAAACAAGCGTAACCCAGAGCTATGCTTTGTGGATTATTCAGTCTCTGTTGGTTTCTATTGGTGGTGATTATCATTAATAACTGGCAGGAGGTGATATCGCATAATTTATGTGAAAAAGTTTACATATATTTGTGCATAAGTGAGCGTAACCCAGGGCTATGATGTGTAGATTATTCGGTGTTCGTTTCTATTGAGCAAGGCGGTGGTTATCATTAATAACTGGCAGGAGGAGCGATCCCAATAATCCTACTGTATGAAAAGTTGACCTTTGTTCAGTACATAGGCAAGTGGAACACCGGGCTATGGTTTGTCAATCATGCAGTCTTTCTTTTGTGCAAGACGGTGGTTATTATTAACAACTGGCAGGAGTAAATATCACAATATTCATATGAAAAGATTACATGTGTTTGTGCATAAGCAAGTGTAACTCTGGGCTGTGTTTTGTTGATCATGCAGTTTTTCTGCTGGTCTGTATTGTCCAAGACGATGGTTATCATGAATAACTGGCAGGAGGAACACTTGTGTAATGAAGCCATAAAGGAGGTAGCGCGTGCAAACAGGACATAACGGGGGTCCCCTGCTGGCTTTTGTGGCGTTGCGACCGTCTCTCCGCTGAGGGCCAGATCCACTAAATATGGAATTTGAGTCCATGGTGTCTTCAAAAAGGGGCTAAAAGGCTCTCATTATGTGGGCTCCGTGCTTTTATGACTGTTAGAAAGAGACGTTAGTCACGGCCGCTTATCTCGCAACCTTATGAGCGCCGGATTAAAAGATCAAAGGCTGCTTTCGCTTTTAATTTTATAGAAAATGTAAGCTCCTTTTTTTTTGCCGGATGCGCCTCTGACCGCGATGCCTCACATCCCAAAATTGAGTGTTCATTTGATCCGCTGTGGACATCCACGGAGTGTGGACCGTCCTCCAGACCTTCACGCTCGCTGAAGGTCTCAAAATCTCCCTGTGCAAGATCCCTATTGATTTTTGAATTCATTCGATTGTATCTACAGTTTTGTGAAAGATATGGCGTGGTTTTTATTCAAGCTGGTGTCTACAGTAGTCTGTGTAAGATCCCTATTGATTTTAAAATGCATAGGGGACAAGATGCCTCCTTGTGTGATCTATTCATTTTGAAGTATATCACTGCAACATATATTGACTTTTACACATTTTTGACACATTCATATCTACAGGATTTTTTTTTTTTAATCCATATTGTTGTTGTTTTTAAACTTCTAACATCTTTTATTGTTATCTTTTTTTTTTTTTTTTTTTTTTTTTTTGTGTCCTGTCCAGCTTCTCAGGCAAATCATATAGTTGATGTAGATGCCCATGTCGGCTGTTCAGATTTACTTTACAAAAGAGAAGTGTAGGATACTTCTCTTGTTGCCTTATTTGTATTTGACTTTATTAAATGTATTTATATTATCATTTAGTGCAGCCGGGCCAGAGCAGGAGGGGATAGAAAGAGAAAAAAAAAAGAAGACAGAGGGGGAAATTGTGGGGACAAGAGGGGGATTAGACAGAGAGACAAAAACAACAACAGCAAACAACAACAACAACAACAATAGAGCAACATCAGCAAATATGACATGTACAAATATGATGGTAAAAGTAATAGCAAATAAGCAGTTAGCGAAAAATAAAAAATAATACAGAAATGACAATGAGCATTATTACACTACAAATGGATCAATACAAATACCAATAGAAATAGCGCTATTGATAATGAACAATACCAATAATTTACCTTTATTATCAACAATACAGTTGTTTAAATGCAACAATACATATACGTAATGATAGCTTGAGATACGAAAGAATGCAGAAAAATGGAGGGGGAGAAAGAGAAGCAACCTACATTAACCTTGTAGATTGTTATAGTCACAATAGGTTAAGCTTTGTCAGTGTGCCATGTGTTACACCCAGTTTACCCTAGGGCAACAACGTTAATATATGTTTGATGAAACGTGATTATGTGCATGAGTGTAAGTATGCATATGTACTTGTATATGTACAGAATGTGTATATGTGTTTGTACAATGAATGTATATGTACAGAATGTGTATATGTGTTTGTACAGTGAATGTATATGTACAGAATGTGTATATGTGTTTGTACAGTGAATGTATATGTACAGTATGTGTATGTGTATGTTTGTATATTGAATGTGCGTGTGGATGTACGAACATTAGGTAGGTAAATATGTACTGTATTTGTGTATGTATGTGGGAGCGTAGGTACCTATGTACGTATGTGAGCATATGTGAATTTGCATGTACAATACATTCGACTCCCAGAGTGCGTGGGAGCCAGAGCACGGCCCCATCACCCCCGAGAGCCCAACCCACAAACAGGAGGCGTGGTGCCCAGGGAACCAGGGACCACCGCCCCCACGCAGCCAAGCCGGCCAGCGACAGGAACCCCAGAGCCCGACCCACCGTACCGCCCACAAGGGCCAGCAGCAGGCCGCAGACAGACGCACCCGGCAGAGGACAGGGCACGAGAAAAGCAGGGGACAGCCAGACCCCAAGCCAGCGAGAGACCACACCCCACACGGGCAGAAAGGCGAGACGCCCCGCCCGAGGGACCCAGAGACTCCCCGCAACCGGACGGGAAGACCGCCCCCGCCCCACCGGCAACCGGGCCCCCACGAGCCCTCCCCCCACCCCCGGAGAGCGCGGCGAGGCCAGCCCCCGGCCACCCCACCCAAACCGGCCGCCGCAGGACCACCCAGGCACAGGGCCACGGGAACCACCCACCCCACCCGCAGGGACCCCAACGATGGAGATGGAACAACCAGCAACCGCCCCGCCGAGCCCCCCCCCTGAGGGAGGGGAAAATTAAAAAATAATATTAATAAAATATATTAAAAAATAAATAAATTAATTAATTAATTAATTAATTAATTTTAAAAAAAAGAATTAAAAGAAGATCACAGACATGCTGACAAACAAGGTCACTACCCCAGCAACTGGCCGACTCGCAGCACCTCGGAATACCTTGCAGCACCAAGCTACCACAATAGACGCAGGGACTAGGCCCAACAGGCCCCAACCAAGACGGGCACCCGGAAGGGATGGACAGCGGGACCCAGGAGCTCCAGACACGCAGTTCGGATGCAGTAGCCTGAGGCGTCGACCCCCGTCTGACAGGCAGGCCCAGAGCGTACCCCCAGAAATATACATACATACATACATATATACATACACATACACACATACACGTATACATACCCACACATACACATATATACATATACATACACATATGTACACATACACATATATAAACATACATACATACACACACATATACATACATATACACAGTTCGTCACGTTTAAAAGTATATTTGAACTAGAAAGATAGCATTTACATGGTATGTTTTGTTTTGTGCAAGATTTCGATTGATTTTAAAGTATATTTGGAACCAGAAAGCCGGTATATACATTGTAGTGTTTGTTCTGTGCAAGGTCATTATTGACTTAAAAATATATCTGAACGAGAAAGATAGCAATTACATTGTACTGTTTGTTTTGTGCAAGGTCCCTATTGTTTTTAAAGTATATTTGAAGTATAAAGCTGGTTAGAAAATGTGTTTTGTGCAAGATCCCTGAAGATTTTGCAATCTATTTAAAGTAGAAAGCTGGTATGTACATTGCACTGTTAGTTTTGTACAAGATGACTATTGATTTTAAAGTATATTTGAGCTAGAAAGCTGGTATTTACATTATAGTGTTGGTTCTGTGCAAGATCCCTGTTGATTTTTTTTTTTTTTTTTAAAGTAGAATGCTGGTATTTACGTTAGTGTTTGTTTTGTGCAAGATCCTGTTGATTTTGAAATATTATATATTTGAAAGCTGTATTTTTCTGTCCAAGATCCCTGTTTGTTTTTAACGTATAATTGAAGTAAAAAGGTTGTATTTACATTGTAGCGTTTATTCTGTGCAAGATCCTTATTGATTTTAAACTATATATGAACTCAAAAGCTGCCATTTACGTTGTAATGTTTGTTCTATGCAAGATCCCTGTTGATTTTAAACAATATTTGGAATGAGACCGCTGGTATTTGCCTTCTAGTGTTTGTTCTGTGCAAGATCCTTATTGGTTTTAAAGAATGTCTGAACTAGAAAGCTGGCATTTACATGTTATTGTTTGTTTTGTGCAAGATCCCTATTGTTTTTAAAGTATATCTGAACTAGAAAGCTGGTATGTACATTGTACTGTTTGTTTTGCGCAAGATCCCTGTTGATTTTAAAGAACATTTGGAACTCGAAAGCTGGTATTCGCATTGTAGTATTTGTTCTGTGCAAGATCCTGATTGATTTTAAACTATATAAAAACTAAAAAGCTGGTATTTACAATGTAGTGTTGGTTCCGTGCAAGATCCCTGTTGATGTTAAACAACATTTGGAACTAGAAAGCTGGTATTTGCATTGTAGTATTTGTTCTGTGCAAGATCCTTATTGCTTTTAAACTATATACAAACTAAAAAGCTAGTATTTACATTGTAGTGTTGGTTCTGTGCAAGATCCCTGTTGATTTCAAAGAACATTTGGAACTCGAAAGCTGGTATTCGCATTGTAGTATTTGTTCTGTGCAAGATCCTTATTGATTTTAAACTATATACAAACTAAAAAGCTGGTATTTACATTGTAGTGTTGGTTCTGTGCAAGATCCTGATTGCTTTTAAAGTATATATGAACCAAAAACCAAGTGTTTACATTGCAGTGTTTGTTCTGTGCAAGATCCTTATTGATTTTAAACTATATACAAACTAAAAAACTGGTATTTACATTGTAGTGTTGGTTCCGTGCAAGATCCCTGTTGATTTTAAAGAACATTTGTAACTAGAAAGCTGGTATTTGCATTGTAGTATTTGTTCTGTGCAAGATCCTTATTGATTTTAAACTATATATAAACTAAAAAGCTGGTATTTACATTGTAGTGTTGGTTCTGTGCAAGATCCTGATTGCTTTTAAAGTACATCTGAACCAAAAATCTAGTGTTTACATTGCAGTGTTTGTTCTGTGCAAGATCCTTATTGATTTTAAACTATATACAAACTAAAAAGCTGGTATTTACATTGTAGTGTTGGTTCCGTGCAAGATCCCTGTTGATTTCAAAGAACATTTGGAACTCGAAAGCTGGTATTCGCATTGTAGTATTTGTTCTGTGCAAGATCCTTATTGATTTTAAACTATATATAAACTAAAAAGCTGGTATTTACATTGTAGTGTTGGTTCTGTGCAAGATCCTGATTGCTTTTAAAGTATATATGAACCAAAAATCAAGTGTTTACATTGCAGTGTTTGTTCTGTGCAAGATCCTTATTGATTTTAAACTATATACAAACTAAAAAACTGGTATTTACATTGTAGTGTTGGTTCCGTGCAAGATCCCTGTTGATTTTAAAGAACATTTGTAACTAGAAAGCTGGTATTTGCATTGTAGTATTTGTTCTGTGCAAGATCCTTATTGATTTTAAACTATATATAAACTAAAAAGCTGGTATTTACATTGTAGTGTTGGTTCTGTGCAAGATCCTGATTGCTTTTAAAGTACATCTGAACCAAAAATCTAGTGTTTACATTGCAGTGTTTGTTCTGTGCAAGATCCTTATTGATTTTAAACTATATACAAACTAAAAAGCTGGTATTTACATTGTAGTGTTGGTTCCGTGCAAGATCCCTGTTGATTTCAAAGAACATTTGGAACTCGAAAGCTGGTTTTTGCATTGTAGTATTTGTTCTGTGCAAGACCCTTATTGCTTTTAAAGTGTGTCTGAACTAGAAACCTGGTATTTACATTGAAGTGTTTGTTCCGTGCAAGATCCCTATTGATGTTCTCAACCTATCTAATCTAATTCCCCATCCTAATGATCCCAGCGTCGGTACAATTAGGCGTAAGTTGAACATGATATAATGGCAGGATGTGCGGATTTGTGGCAAGGAGCGAACACGATACGAGATGTTTACATGCAGCGTGATGAAAAGGCAGGAGGTCAGCAACAAACTGACATCTGTGGTTTTGATGTGGACAAATTAAAATGTTTGCCGAGGCCTCACGCTGTTCCTCTCCGCATGCAGCACACACACACACACACACACACGCGCACGCACGCACGCACGCACGCAGAAATGGGCAGCTTTTGCTCATTTCTACAAATTTCGGGAGACACGAATGATATTTTGCATCACGGCCGCATCACTCGGCGTTAGCAGCAGCATAACATGCACTATCACGACCTCGTCATTTCAAGTCGGACGTGCCGGTGGATTTTCGACTTTTAACCTTGTGCTGAACTTTTGGTAGCGTGGGACACTTTTTGTCTTCCACATACTCGGATGATTAGAAGCATGTTGAGACAAGTTGGCTATTATCTTTCACCAGCGCCTAACATCTGTTTTGGCCTCGGAGAAACGACGTGTCAACACGTTTTTTGGCCAGCTACAAAACACACTTTTTTAGCATACAAACAAGGTCTTACATTGTGGACATTTTTTCCACGAATCAGGGTCAAAAATGAAAAAAATTAATGCATTTGCAGGGTGTCAAGCACATGTCAAAACAACAGGGGCACTGTCACTGTTAATAGTAAGGCCATTTTAGCCAATTAGAACATACTTGCCAACCTTGAGACCTCCGATTTCGGGAGGTGGGGGGTGGGGGCGTGGTTGGGAGCGTGGTTAAGAGGGGAGGAGTGTATTGACAGCTAGAATTCACCAAGTCAAGTATTCAGAGGTGTGGACTCGAGTCACATGATTTGGACTCGAGTCAGACTCGAGTCATGAATTTGATGACTTTAGACTCGACTTGACAAAATGTAAAAAGACTTGCAACTCGACTTAGACTTTAACATCAATGACTTGTGACTTCACTTGGACTTGAGCCTTTTGAATTGACATGACTTGACATGACTTGCTACTTTCCCCAAAACCCAAAGATGAAAAAGTTATTCGGGAGCGCTCCGTATTTTTCATTGTGTACTTGTCTATCAGCGTTGCGTGTGTCAGCTGGTGTGGTCTCAGTACAACAGCCAATCAAATTAGATCTACTTTGTTTTCATCACACAGCATTCATCCAATCAAATTGCAGGACAACCAACGAAGAAGACATGTCCAAACCACACGCCAGTGAACAAAAAATGATACCTAAAATAATTTCGTTTGGGTATAAAAATTACGAGGTGGTCAACACAAAACGGTTTGCAGTATGCAACACATGCGGTTCGAAAATTACTGATGGAGAGGCAACAACTTCCAACTTCGTCCGGCATTTGAAGTTGCACAAAGAACGGTAAGTTTTGAATGTAAGATAACGTTTATTGGCTAAGTAACGTGACTTTTATTTGCTGTGTAATTAAATCAGTGAGGCTGTAAACTCACTGCTAAAGTTATAACGTTATTGCAAACACGGGAATCTGTTGCAGTTCACTACCTTATTCATACTTTTTGTTCAGTGATTTTTTTCAAGCAGGGTTACGTTAGTCAATATATCACACGTAACGTTAGACGGCGGTCAGCAGCACCGCGTATTTTAGCCACCTAAAAAAAGACAAAAATAGTCAAATAAAGGTCAGTTAAAATGTATACTATATTATGAATAAGTGTACCGTTTTAGCTAGCTTTCTGACTACTGTTGGTTGTTTACCTCAGTGGTCCCCAACCACCGGGCCGCGGCCCGCTACTGGTCCGTGGATCGATTGGTATCGGGCCGCACAAGAAATATATATATATATATTTTTTCTTTTTTTAATTAAATCAACATAAAAAACACAAGATACACTTACAAGTAGTGCACCAACCCAAAACAACTCTCTCCCCCCTTTTGTTCTGGGCATTGAACATGAAGACTCTTCCTTCACTGTTCCGAGTGGCCATGAGAGTCTTGGCAGTGCCTGCCTCCAGTGCTCCAGTGGAGCGAGTTTTCAGCCATGGTGGCATCATACTACGCCCCCATCGTGCACAAATGACTGACAGACTCTTGGCTAATTTGGTCTTTTGCAAATGCAATGCAGCATAGGGCCCTGACATATAAAAAGTACAACTTTTTTGTTATGTTCACGTATATGTCATACGTGAACATATACGTATGACATATACGCCATGCTCTACCCACTACGGGCGGCATGGCGTAGTGGGTAGAGCAACCGTGCCAGAAACCTGAGGGTTGCAGGTTCGCTCCCCGCCTCTTACCATCCAAAAATCGCTGCCGTTGTGTCCTTGGGCGGGACACTTCACCCTTTGCCCCCGGTGCCACTCACACCGGTGAACTGAATGATGAATGATAGGTGGTGGTCGGAGGGGCCGTTGGCGCAAATTGCAGCCACGCTTCCGTCAGTCTACCCCAGGGCAGCTGTGGCTATGAAAGTAGCTTACCACCACCAGGTGTGAATGACTGATGGGTTCTACATGTAAAGCGACTTTGGGTACTTAGAAAAGCGCTATATAAATCCCAGTTATTATTATTATTATGAATTATTTTAATAATTAAATATGGTCATTTTAAATGAATTATTATGATAACTTAAAATTAATTATTTCAAATATGTTTATTTTAATGTATAATTCTAATGCCTGGATGTAATAAGGAGTCAGAAAAAATACAAATAAAAATACAATTAATTTTGATGTTTTTAGCAAAATATAGTAAAAATGTATTTAGTTTTGTTTTTTTTAATTAATAAATATATTTATTTTTAGGTAAGATAAACATAATACAATTTATATCTCGTCTGGATGATTTATTTCTTGTCACCCTGTTGTGTGAAAAAAGGCTGTCCTCACTCAGGTGCATGGAGCTGGAGGGGGCGTGGCCTCCAGCTCCGGCTGAAAATCGGGAGATTTTCGGGAGAATATTTGTCCTGGGAGGTTTTCGGGAGAGGCGCTGAATTTCGGGATTCTCCCGGAAAATTCGGGAGGGTTGGCAAGTATGAATAATTAGAAGTATGACTGAAGTTATTGGTGGAAAAGGCACAACAACGATAACAGAAGTACAAAACCCAAAACCAGTGAAGTTGGCACGTTGTGTAAATGGTAAATAAAAACAGAATACAATGATTTGCAAATCATTTTCAACTTATATTGATTGAATAGACTGCAAAGACAAGATGTTTAATGTTCGAACTGAGAAACATATTTTTTTTCAAATAATCATTACCATAGAATTTAATGTCAGCAACAAATTGCAAAAAAGTTGGCACAGGAGCATTTTTACCACTGTGTTACATGGCCTTTCCTTTCCTTTAACAACACTCTGTAAACGTTTGGGACCAATTTTTGAAGCTTTTCAGGTGGAATTCTTTCCCATTCTTGCTTGATGTACAGCTTAAGTTGTTCAACAGTCCGGGGGTCTGTGTTGTGGTATTTTACGCTTCATATTGCGCCACACATTTTCAATGGGAGACAGGTCTGGACTACAGGCAGGCCAGTCTAGTACCCGCACTCTATTACTATGAAGCCACGCTGTTGTAACACGTGGCTTGGCATTGTCTTGCTGAAATAAGCAGGGGCGTCCATGATAACGTTGCTTGGATGGCAACATATGTTGCTCCAAAACCTGTATGTACCTTTCAGCATTAATGGTGCCTTCACAGATGTGTAAGTTACCCATGCCTTGGGCACTAATACACCCCCATACCATCACAGATCCTGGCTTTTGAATTTATAACAGTCCGGATGGTTCTTTTCCTCTTTGCTTCGGAGGACACTTTGGTCCACAGTTTCCAAAAACTATTTGAAATGTGGACTCGTCAGACCACAGAACACTTTTCCACTTTGCATCAGTCCATCTTAGATGAGCTTGGGCCCAGCGAAGCCGGCAGCGTTTCTGGGTGTTGTTGATAAATGGCTTTCGCTTTGCATAGTAGAGTTTTAACTTGCAGATGTAGCGATGAACTGTAGTTACTGACAGTGGTTTTCTGAAGTGTTCCTGAGCCCATGTGGTGATATCCTTTACACGCTGATGTTGCTTTTTGATGCAGTACCGCTGGTGATATCCTTTACACACTGATGTCGCTTTTTGATGCAGTACCGCCTGAGGGATCGAAGGTCCGTAATATCATCGCTTACGTGCAGTCATTTCTACAGATTCTCTGAACCTTTTGATGATATTATGGGCCTAAGATGGTGAAATCCCTAAATTCCTTGCAATAGCTCGTTGAGAAATGTTGTTCTTAAACTGTTCGACAATTTGCTCACGCATTTGTTCACAAAGTGGTGACCCTCGCCCCATCCTTGTTTGTGAATGACTGAGCATTGCATAGAAGCTGCTTTTATACCCAATCATGGCACCCACCTGTTCCCCATTAGCCTGTTCACCTGTGGGATGTTCCAAATAAGTGTTTGATGAGCATTCCTCAACGTTCTCAGTCTTTTTTGCCACTTGTGTCAGCTTTTTTGAAACGTGTTGCAGGCATCAAATTCCAAATGAGCTAATATTTGCAAAAACATAACAAATTTTTACTACGTTTATGTTACGAAACTCAACTTTAGTGTGCTTATTTCCCCGCCTCCACCCACAGAGACAAAGAGAGTGAGTGTCTGACCAGACGGATCACTCAGTTTGTAAACACAGTAGCTCAAAAAGTGGCGGTGACACGGTTTTTGCCACTTTAAAATACATTTCCGTCCAATCTTTCCAGGTCTGACACGCAAACAATCTTTGGCGTCCTCAGAGGCCATTAGTCAGTTTAGCGTGCTGAAATATACATGTGTCTAAGTGTCAGCACCAGAGCAGCACTCCTCTTGTCTGCATCTCGCCTGCTTCAATATTTTAAACCCCCCGTTTGATGTCGGCTCTTTTAACGAGCGCCGTCTAGAAAAGGGCTGACAGGCCCCGTGGACGGAGACGCTCTTCGCCGAGAGAAAAACTGCCGCCTCCCGCGGTGTCATCACATGTGGATGTGATGATGACGATGAGGGCATGTTTGTTTGGATTGTTGAGCATCAAAGCGAATCCTTTTGCCTTTTTTCGGCGACTTGGATGACACTTTTGCAAACAGAGGATTTCTGCCACAAAACACTGACACTGAATGGACGGACGACGTCACTTTTAACCCGTTTACTGTAACTTGGGATGCGGTGAGTGTACAGTGGAATGTCTAAAGTCAAACGCTTGGACCATACAGCGCACCGGATTGTAAGGCGTGCTGCCGATGAGCGGGTCGAGTCAGGTGTACGTTCATACAAAAGGTCCATCCCTTCCGGGTGCCCGTCTTGGTTGGGGCCTGTTGGGCCTAGTCCCTGCGTCTATTGTGGTAGCTTGGTGCTGCAAGGTATTCCGAGGTGCTGCGAGTCGGCCAGTTGCTGGGGTAGTGACCTTGTTTGTCAGCATGTCTGTGATCTTCTTTTAATTTTTTATTTTTTTTTTAATTAATTAATTTATTTATTTATTTATTTTTTTTTTTAATATATTTTATTAATATTATTTTTTAATTTTTCCCCTCCCTCAGGGGGGGGGGCTCGGCGGGGCGGTTGCTGGTTGTTCCATCTCCATCGTTGGGGTCCCTGCGGGTGGGGTGGGTGGTTCCCGTGGCCCTGTGCCTGGGTGGTCCTGCGGCGGCCGGTTTGGGTGGGGTGGCCGGGGGCTGGCCTCGCCGCGCTCTCCAGGGGTGGGGGGTGGGCTCGTGGGGGCCCGGTTGCCGGTGGGGCGGGGGTGGTCTTCCCGTCCGGTTGCGGGGAGTCTCTGGGTCCCTCGGGCGGGGCGTCTCGCCTTTCTGCCCGTGTGGGGTGTGGTCTCTCGCTGGCTTGGGGTCTGGCTGTCCCCTGCTTTTCTCGTGCCCTGTCCTCTGCCGGGTGCGTCTGTCTGCGGCCTGCTGCTGGCCCTTGTGGGCGGTACGGTGGGTCGGGCTCTGGGGTTCCTGTCGCTGGCCGGCTTGGCTGCGTGGGGGCGGTGGTCCCTGGTTCCCTGGGCACCACGCCTCCTGTTTGTGGGTTGGGCTCTCGGGGGTGATGGGGCCGTGCTCTGGCTCCCACGCACTCTGGGAGTCGAATGTATTGTACATGCAAATTCACATATGCTCACATACGTACATAGGTACCTACGCTCCCACATACATACACAAATACAGTACATATTTACCTACCTAATGTTCGTACATCCACACGCACATTCAATATACAAACATACACATACACATACTGTACATATACATTCACTGTACAAACACATATACACATTCTGTACATATACATTCATTGTACAAACACATATACACATTCTGTACATATACAAGTACATATGCATACTTACACTCATGCACATAATCACGTTTCATCAAACATATATTAACGTTGTTGCCCTAGGGTAAACTGGGTGTAACACATGGCACACTGACAAAGCTTAACCTATTGTGACTATAACAATCTACAAGGTTAATGTAGGTTGCTTCTCTTTCTCCCCCTCCATTTTTCTGCATTCTTTCGTATCTCAAGTTATCATTACGTATATGTATTGTTGCATTTAAACAACTGTATTGTTGATAATAAAGGTAAATTATTGGTATTGTTCATTATCAATAGCGCTATTTCTATTGGTATTTGTATTGATCCATTTGTAGTGTAATAATGCTCATTGTCATTTCTGTATTATTTTTTATTTTTCGCTAACTGCTTATTTGCTATTACTTTTACCATCATATTTGTACATGTCATATTTGCTGATGTTGCTCTATTGTTGTTGTTGTTGTTGTTTTTGTCTCTCTGTCTAATCCCCCTCTTGTCCCCACAATTTCCCCCTCTGTCTTCTTTTTTTTCCTCTTTCTATCCCCTCCTGCTCCGGCCCGGCTGCACTAAATGATAATATAAATACATTTAATAAAGTCAAATACAAATAAGGCAACAAGAGAAGTATCCTACACTTCTCTTTTGTAAAGTAAATCTGAACAGCCGACATGGGCATCTACATCAACTATATGATTTGCCTGAGAAGCTGGACAGGACAAAAAAAAAAAAAAAAAAAAAAAAAAAAAAAAAGGCGCACCGGATTATAGGGCGCATTAAAGGAGTCATATTGTTTAGTTTTTTTTCTAAATGTAAAACACTTCCTTGTGGTCTACATAACATGTAATGGTGGTTCTTTGGTCAAAATGTTGCATAGTTTATGTTTTACAGATCATCTTCAAGTCATTTTCTGACTGTCGCTTAAGGATGCGCCGTTTTGTGGGCGGTCTTATTTACGTGGCTCACTTTCGGCAGCGTCTTCTCCCCGTCATCTTTGTCGTAGCGGTGTAGCGTGCAAGGACGGGGGTGGAAGAAGTGTCAAAAGATGGAGCTAACCAGAGGTGTGGACTCGAGTCACATGACTTGGACTCGAGTCAGACTCGAGTCATGAATTTGATGACTTTAGACTCGACTTGACAAAATGTAAAAAGACTTGCAACTCGACTTAGACTTTAACATCAATGACTTGTGACTTCACTTGGACTTGAGCCTTTTGAATTGACATGACTTGACATGACTTGCTACTTTCCCCAAAACCCAAAGATGAAAAAGTTATTCGGGAGCGCTCCGTATTTTTCATTGTGTACTTGTCTATCAGCGTTGCGTGTGTCAGCTGGTGTGCTCTCAGTACAACAGCCAATCAAATTAGATCTACTTTGTTTTCATCACACAGCATTCATCCAATCAAATTGCAGGACAACCAACGAAGAAGACATGTCCAAACCACACGCCAGTGAACAAAAAATGATACCTAAAATAATTTTGTTTGGGTATAAAAATTACGAGGTGGTCAACAAAAAACGGTTTGCAATATGCAACACATGCGGTTCGAAAATTACTGAAGGAGAGGAAACAACTTCCAACTTCGTCCGGCATTTGAAGTTGCACAAAGAAGGGTAAGTTTTGAATGTAAGATAACGTTTATTGGCTAAGTAACGTGACTTTTATTTGCTGTGTAGTTAAATCAGTGAGGCTGTAAACTCACTGCTAACGTTATAACGTTATTGCAAACACGGGAATCTGTTGCAGTTCACTACCTTATTCATACTTTTTGTTCAGTGATTTTTTTTAAGCAGGGTTAGTCAATATATCACACGTAACGTTAGACGGCAGTCAGCAGCACCGCGTATTTTAGCCACCTAAAAAAAGACAAAAATAGTAAAATAAAGGTCAGTTAAAATGTATACTATATTATGAATATGTGTACCGTTTTAGCTAGCTTTCTGACATACTGTTGGTTGTTTACCTCAGTGGTCCCCAACCACCGGGCCGCGGCCCGCTACTGGTCCGTGGATCGATTGGTATCGGGCCGCACAAGAAATATATATATATATATATATTTTTCTTTTTTTAATTAAATCAACATAAAAAACACAAGATACACTTACAAGTAGTGCACCAACCCAAAAAAACTCTCCCCCCCCTTTTGTTCTGGGCATTGAACATGAAGACTCTTCCTTCACTGTTACGAGTGGCCATGAGAGTCTTGGCAGTGCCTGCCTCCAGTGCTCCAGTGGAGCGAGTTTTCAGCCATGGTGGCATCATACTACGCCCCCATCGTGCACAAATGACTGACAGACTCTTGGCTAATTTGGTCTTTTGCAAATGCAATGCAGCATAGGGCCCTGACATATAAAAAGTACAACTTTTTTGTTATGTTCACGTATATGTCATGTTTTTTCAATGTTAACACTTTTGTACAAATAAGTACATTTGCAATTTATTTTTCAATGTGTTTGTTCTGTAAAGGAATGAGTTAATGTTTAAAATGACTGGTTAATAGTGCTATTATAAAGTGCAATGTCAGCACAATTTTCTTTCCTGCAATTTAAAATGCACTTGTTTTAATAAATAAATACAGCGTTTGAAAAGCATACACAATCTGTGTTAATATATTAGTCTGTGGTTAAAAGGACTTGAAAGGACTCGAAACTCAAAATGCAGGACTTAGGACTTGACTTGAGACTTTCCAGTCTTGACTTTGGACTTGACTCGGGGCTTGCCTGTCTTGACTCGGGACTTGACTCGGACTTGAGGGCAAAGACTTGAGACTTACTTGTGACTTGCAAAACAATGACTTGGTCCCACCTCTGGAGCTAACTGTTTTAATGACATTCAGACTTGATTTAAATCAATAACGAAGCAGCAACTCCTCATCCGGAAACAACAAGGTCGGAAATGTGTTCCGTGAACACGGATCAGCCTCAACGGAGGAAGCGCTAGCTGTTCCAAGTCGGGACCCAGGATGGACCGTTCCTTATGCCTTATGTCTCTGCGCCCCGACGTGTCTACACGCAAGAGGATCCTCTGCTGGCCCCACTATGAACCGGACGCTCACATTATTTGTATTTTATATTGTATTTTTATTTTTTGTCCTGTCCAGCTACTCAGGCAAATCATATTATTAATGTAGATGCCCATATCGGCTGTACAAATGTACTTTACAAAAGAGAAGGGTGGGATACTTCTCTTGTTGCCTTATTTGTATTTGACTTTATTAAATGGATTTATATAATTATTTGGTGCAGGAGGGGATAGAAAGAGAAAAAAAGTAGGACAGAGGGGGAAATTGTGGGGACAAAGGGGGATAAGACAGAGAGAGAACAACAGCAAACACAACAATAACAATAACAACAACAACAATAGAACATCATCAGCAAATAGGATACGTACAAATATGATAGCAAAGAAGCAGTTAGTGAAATAAATAATAATACAGAAATGACAATGAGCATTATTACACTACAAATGGAGCAATACAAATACCAATAGAAATAGCACTATTGATAATGAATAATAACAATAATTGACCTCTATTACCAACAATACAATTGTTCAAATGCAACAATACAAATATGAAATGATAACTTGAAATACAAAAGAAAACAAATAAATGAAGGGGAAGAAAGAGAAGCCAACTATATTAACCTTGTAGATTGTTATAGTAGCAATAGGTTAAGCTCTCACATTATAACCGTATCCATTAAGCCAGTGTTTTTCAACCTTTTTTGAGCCAAGGCACATTTTTGGCGTTGAAAAAATGCGGAGGCACACCACCAGCAGAAATCATTAAAAAGCGAAACTCGGTAGACAATAAAAAGTTGTTGTCGCAATTGTTGGATATGACTTTAAACCATAACCAATCATGCATCACTATAGCTCTTGTCTCAAAGTAGGTGTACTGTCACGACCTGTCACATCACGCCATGACTTTTTGAGTTTTTTGCTGTTTTCCTGTGTGTAGTGTTTTAGTTCTTGTCTTGCGCTCCTATTTTGGTGGCTTTTTCTCTTTTTTTTGGTACTTTCCTGTAGCAGTTGCATGTCTTCCTTTGAGTGATATTCCCCACATCTACTTTGTTTTAGCAATCAATAATATTTCTGTTAGTTTTATCCTTCTTTGCGGGGACATTGTTGATTGTCATGTCATATTCGGATGTACATTGTGGACGCCGTCTTTGCTCCACAGTAAGTCTTTGCTGTCGTCCAGCATTATGTTTTTGTTTACTTTGTAGCCAGTTCAGTTTTAGTTTCATTCTGCATAGCCTTCCCTAAGCTTCAATGCCTTTTCTTAGGGGCACTCACCTTTTGTTTATTTTTGGTTTAAGCATAAGACACCTTTTTACCCACACGATGCCTCCCGCTGTTCCCGACATCTACTGTCATGACTTGGTCCTGGGGTTTAGTTTTTCTAGAAGGCAACGGAAAGTTGGCTCGGGCGAGACGGGAATGTAAGTACATGATTTATTTAATTTAATCAAAAAAAAGTACAAACGAAAAGCGCGCACAGTGGCGGAGAAACAACTTGGCTATGAAAACAAATACTTGCACAAAGGCAGAAACTATGAACAATTAAACAAAAACACTAACTGTGGTATTAATAAACAAAACTTACTTGGCATGGACAAAAGGAGCAGCATGAACGATGGACATGAAAAAAGTGCCAGGAATATGCAGAGCATAAATGTGGGATGTCATCAGAACGACAAACTGAAAACAATGAACTTAAATACTATAGACATGATTAGTGAAAGCAGGTGCGTGACTCAAAACGTGAAACAGGTGCGTGACGTGACAGGTGAAAACTAATGGTTGCTATGGTGACAAAACAAAACAAAAGTGCACAAAAAGTCCAAAAACAAAACCGAACATGACTAAAACAAAACATGATCACACAGACATGACATCTACAACGTAATTAGCTACCTGCTGCCACCTACTGATGTGGAAGAGTATTACACGGTTACTCTGCCGAGCTC